>NC_087399.1:12574609-12881562 GCF_031307605.1 Tribolium castaneum | reverse complement strand
TAATAGCCGGTAAGATTTCCACTCCAAGAGTCATAAACACCCTGTATGAGAATTTTTTTTAACACGTTGCGATTGGCGTTGTAAGTGTAACTAAATGTTACTATCTCTATCAGAAATTTAAATTAGGTACTTGATTGGATGGTATTACTTCTTTTAACATAAATTTGTGATAACGCTAATAACATATAGGTTTCTTCACTTCTCAGTGTTTAGCTTATTTTTAGATCTTGTTATTTTCCAATAATTCACAATGAAATTAATAACTTATTTCTGGAGAAATAAATCGATGCAATAGTGTTTGATCAGCGTACGCGTAATAATAATAACAAACGTACGAGCTCGAGCTTGTGTCTGTAGTATGATTCGTTTTACTTTTTGTAGACTTACATAACTCGCGCGTAGGTAGATTCATGAATTCATGATGTCTTTCTCTCTTTTTATTTTCTTGACTTGCTGTAAGGTGTGTTTTAGGATGCGCGGTCGGGAATTTAACATTTAAATGAGATAAAAAAGAAAACAACGAACAAATCGTTATGATTTAATGTTGTTGATTTTGAAAGAATTGTTTTTTTTTTCAGATCGTCCCCAAGACCCTAGGGCAAGCTAACTATGTTGGGCAGCCCAGCTGGGCCGGGGGGACCGAACCAACGAGGTCTGTGGCCCCTGGCTCCAGCACCGGCTCCTGCTACCAGTTTCACTGCTGACAGTAAGTTCGGTTCTAATTTCCTGACCTTTTCTTCTTGAAAATGAGAGGCTCATGTTTTATGAAGTTGAGAGGAACATAGTTTCTTATTTCTGTGAGTTTCGTATCGTACTTTATCCAAGGAATTAAATAAAACAGCACTTAATTGCAAGTAATTACAATCGGTTTTTATCGAACAATTTATTAGGTACTAAACCAATATAATTTTGCCAGTGGGAGTCTCGATTTATTCTGAACAATACCATTACAAAGCATCCAGTTTTAGGGGGATTCGTTTATACTCCCAACTTTGGGTGATTCAAAGCTGTCGAACAAACTGTTGAATATAAAAGACGTTCAGCTAAGCTTAGGCTCGGCTGCTCACTTCGACCTTAATAAACCGAGTTTAACTATAAACTAAGTTTAAACCGACACCGAGTATTGCTCAGTTACGAAATATCGACTAAGCTAAAGCTTAGTATTGGTTTATCTAGGCGGTCGATGTTGGTCGCTTAAGTATTGGCTAATCGCTAAACATTCACTATATTAACGTTATTAATATACATAACTTTATAATTTCATTGAAATCGTTAACAGATGAATAAAAGAAACCGAAGTAGCAGTTTTAAACGCAAAGGAAAAAAATTGGTCAATTTTGTTCAAAATCATAACACTGGAGTGTAGAAAGAATACTTGATTACGTTCTATGAACTAAATGGAGCATGGGCCCTAATTGCACTAAGATTTATTAAGGCAACAGCAGACACCATCTTGCAGACGCCATCTTGCACATAAACTACTTACTTTCACAAATGTGGAAAAAAATTGCTTATTAACTACTTTTATGCCCGATTTTGACATTGACAATTATTTATAAAAAAACAGACTATAACTAAATGGAATAATGTGTCATAGTAACTACTTGTAGAATAAAGCTGTACAACCTCTACTCGTATCTATGGAATAAGGAACAACATTATTAGTACTTATAAGAGAAACATTGTTTTTTAATTGCTATGCTTTAAAAGTGAGGACGCCCAAGTTTTCAAATGCCTAAAAGCAACAAATAAATTGTGAAAATCAGTTTATAGCTGTGTTTTGAAAGAAAAGCCAGAAAACGATAAATTGCACTTGTTCAGAAGGAAGCATAATTTGAAAATGCCGCGCATGAAGGAGTTCAAAGAAATAAGGAACCGCTATTTTAGTAATTAATAATTATATTGAGTTACATTTTATCTTTCAAAATCTTATTTAACGATATTATTCTTACAATATTGATAAATATGAAAATATTGATAAATGATGATATTATTCTATCTTAACCTAACTTTTTAAAATCAAAACTCTCAAAACAAAATCTCACCAAGCAACTTCATATTTGAAGTGCGCAAGCGTACATTACTATCAACCGCATAAGTAACAAGTTCAGTGCGACTAAACTTTTTACTGAGCAACACAAGTACAGTTTATACTTAGTTTAAATTTAAACCGAGTTTACGTAAGCAAAAGCTTAAGTTCGAACTGAGAAACCGGGCTTTAAAGATGAAGTCAGTTTTTTTTTCAAGTAACTTAATTTAACTTAATATATTTTTATACTTGTTTTCTTTATCAACGTCAATAATATTAATTGTGGCTTATCTATTTGTTTCCAAGTGATGTCGAATTTGTGAGTTTCTTAAATGTTTTGTACATCATACCGGATGCTCAAAAATCGCACCAACTCCTTGGTGTGTGCTAGAGAACTGCTTACATACAAAGGTAAAAATAGTAAAAAAAGTTTGTATTAAAGTTGTTGATAAGTAACGAATTTTAAATAAATGATATGTGGCAATTGAATTTGATCAACAATAAATATAAATTATTTTCAAACGGTTTCCTAGGAAATAATTCCCAGTGTTCGCACATCTACAAATTGTTTTTTTTTATGAATTTCATTTTTTTTAATTTACAAAAATTCCTAAAATCGTTTAGTAAATTTAAAAATGATTATTCATCGTATTGTTTGGGAACGATTAATTCGTGTGAAGCATAAAAAATTAAAAAATAATGAAAACTGAAGAAGTTAACAAAATAAGTTTGTAGCTTCAGGTTTTTTAAAATAAAACTTTAGGAATTATTTCAAGATTTTTCCCGTAATCTACACAAGATTCTCAATAACTTATAGTTGGGGTCAGATCTGTTTAAACTACGTCACAGTGAGACTATATAGTGCACAAAAACTGGATAAGAGCTCAAATTTAAGAACTTGGTGTTGAATGTTTGTTTGTTTCATGTGTTTGACAGATCACAAATGTAAACAATAATAAAAATTTTAATATTTCTTTATTGTAGTAAAGTACGGCAAAATATACCAACTAGAACACTTAAAAACAAATGGAGAAAATTTTAAATGCCTTGAAGGACCGTTGCTTGATTAGTTGTTTAGGTTATGTTTAACCTTGGTATGACTGTCAGGTTTAAAGTTGAAATTTGCATTAAAAAGGCCGTAAAAAGCTTCGAAGTGCCTTTTAGGGTAGTCGTCGTCATGTTCCAGTGGCATGCCTCTTCTGTGCCACATCAGTAAAATTTGTCACAAAAGTTTTAAAAAATGACTTTAAACAACAAAAAAGGCCTCATTCTCATTAAGGTTGAGACATGTCTCGCTGCATGCAGCACGACATAGTCCTCAAAGAAATCACTGTCAATGGTTTAAAATCATAAACTGTATTGTGAGGCCGTCCCAGTTTGTGTGTCTTTTGAGATTGGTCGTTGAGACCTGCCGTGCCGCATGTAGCGAAGCAGATCTCATCGTGAATGGGTCCTTTAAGAAACAGTTTCAATGTACACCACAAGACATACACTGAAAGGGCCTCATGCCTAATGCCATAACTTATAATTGACAGCGTTTTATAAAATCATTATGCAGAGATTGTCGCGAGACGGGTAGGTCTCAGCCTACTGCAGAAGTCGCTCTCAGTGAGACCGTGTCTTAGAGATGCAAAACCATTTACAGTGAGATTGGTGTCTGAGACCTATGTCATGCAGGGAGGCCAACTTCATCGTGAATGGCTCTTTTCAATGGGTGTGTGCTTTTTGAATAAATTGGAAATGGCCTTTTTGAAAACAGCAGTTGCCTCTCTTTTATTAATCTATTCAACAACATGCTTGTATTCGATGCACTTACACTAATTTCATTATCAGTGTCTTGATTATCAGGCAAGGACGAAGTAGACTTAAGGCAATCAAGGAATAAAAACTCTTTAATTTCCTTTATTAGCTATATTTTTTTTATACAAGAAGACTACCCTCAGCTAAAGACGAACAAAAATGTAAATAAAAGTAAAGGTAGGTTTTTCGCAATGTTTCACACTATTCTTCCACATGTCACAGTAAAATCAGAAAGCGCTTCTTGTCATAAAGCCCTTATCGTGTTTTTCGACGATGGCTGAGACCTTGTGATGTATTTGTTAAATGTAAGTTTTCAAATACCCCATGTCAGTGCAAAGGTATTGCACTTTGTTTTCGAGCCCCTCACTCAAAATATATCACAAATCATGCAACCAGCGACAGTCAGTAACATGTCAGTACATCACAGCAGCTATATCCACACAATCACTGACTGCAATTCTTCTGTGTTGTGCTATTCCTGTCTCATTATCATTACATAGCCTAAGAAATTGTTATGTGACAAGTAATGTGTCTACCTTCAAAAATACTTGCTTAATCATGTCTTTATCCCTTTAGTACACACTTGTAGAGCAGACAGGGTTACATATAGTTCGTTTTTTTAATATCAACTGTCTGTGTCAAAATTTTGATAAAGACCAGACTGTAGAGGTGGTTCCATATTTGGTGGCGAACTGACAGTGATATAAAAGTCTACTGATATGCACTCACTTCGTTAAGATACTGAAATATATGGGCGCGCATTTTTTTCGCTAAAATTTACTTAATTGTCATTTTAACATTAATAAATTTTGAGGACGAAAATACATAGAAAGATTACTATTATTGTTAATAATTTGTTCATTATTCTTCATCTTACGTCTCTCATTATAACTTTTAAAGATTATCAGTAGATATAAAAATCACTTTATTACGACGCCTATGGGCAATTTTTTTTCAATAGTAAACATGTGTTTTATGCCAAAATTCAGTCATTTTTGACAATGTCAGTTCGTCACCAGATTTGGAATAAGCTCTATCACTCTAAAAGTTCAAGTCCAACCACTTTTGAAACTGTATTTGACATTTTTGAAAATTGGACGTTAGTGTTTATCGTTAATTCGTTAGTCTAAAGGTGGTCTCAAATAACATGTGTTATTGTACGTGTTTTAAATTGGAGACAACTTGAAAAATTTGGAAATTGATTTTGCCAGGTAAAAATTACACCAACCTTAATTTAAAAAAATATTATTTATAATAATGCCAACCTGACGGCTTTTAGACAGTTGATTATTAAAAAAACGACTATAGGTTTAAAATTATAACATTTCCTTTGTTATTGTGTTATTGTTTACATCAGTCAGTTGTTTACTGTCATTTTGTAATGCTACCAACTTTAAAAATGTCCCTGCTATTGAAGCTCTTGGACCATAGAAAGAACATTTTTTGTTCATGTACACACCGTACACACGTATAGATTTCTGTCAATTTTTTTATGTTTAAATAGGTTTGTCCCAAAGCTGCGCAATGTGTATTTGGAAGTGAAGTCCGCGAGATCTCACATCTAATGTACATAAACATTGACGTTGCCATATCGGCTATGTTTACTTATTGCTATGTTACTGCATAGTGAGCTGAAGCAGTAAAGGTGTTCGTGGATTTCCGGAGATGCGATGCACTAAGTAATAATCCGACAACGCTGCATTACCAATATCGCCAATGAATGAAGGATAATGGCGGCCGTCAGCTGATTTTTATTTTGAAAGTGAAATTAACGAATTATTGCCAAATTTCTGCTGAAAGTGACTTTAACTTTATTCAGACTTGTGAGAACACTCCAGGTGTTGTTGTATCTCGTGAAAAAGAGTTCAAACCATTTTGCCGTAGAAACTTTTAACTTCAGTTTTATGTCTTTTATCTCTACCAAAGAAATTGTCCAACACTTTTGAGTCAGGTTGTATATTGGCGAGTTTTATTGCTTTATGGTCTTTATGGTCCATACTATTAAAGGTTGCTTACATTTCTATCTAAAAAATAAAAAAAAAACAAGCGACAGATTTGTTTTATTATGTAACACATGCGTACCTTATTTTAATCGAAACTTCAAAAAAAATGGAAAATAACATATCAAAAGTTACGAAGCAAGCCACCCAAATTCAAGATGGGCGTACGGATTTGACTGCACGCGATTACCGAAAACTGATTCTTATGTAAAATTTCTTGCTTAATTCGAATCACAGATTTCTAGTAACGTGTCATATTTGTGTAGTGGAGTTTTCGAAATGCGAGAATTTTTTTTATTTTAAAAGATAGATCTCTACATAAGCGAGATGAAATGATGCCAATAGTTTAAATAAGTTTTTGGTGCAAGAATCATTTCGATATCTGTAATACTCACCAAGTTTTGCAATTTCAAATTACAGCTACGAGTATATGCGCGCGAGGTACAGATCGCGGCATATCTCCCTTTGTAGTGACTACAGGACCACTGGACCAAGCTCGCTAGGTCAAATGCCGCGCTATGTCGTTCGACTCCTCTTAGTTTTTATTTTATATTTTTTCAATCACAAAACATTACAAGGACCAAAAAAACGGTAGATAATAAAATCATCAATAATTTTTCACGTCAGAACAGTATTTAATAACTAAATCTCTTGCAATTGGCCAAAATCACGCATTTTATTCCTAATTCATCACTTTCTTAACTTTTTTGTCGTTTTTTTAAGTATGTGACTTTATAACCCAAAGGTGAGCTATATTACTCAAAAATGCCTGAAATCACGTCAGTGCTTTTTAAATAATGAGTAATAAAGTTTCTTCGTTCGATCACTTTTGTGAATACGTCAATTACGATACAAAGATTATTATTAAAGAATTTTTAATTCACCATCATGCGATGACTGATTTAATAATCAGAAAAAAAAGCCATTCCAGGACTTCGTTTTATATATGTCGTAGGCTAATAGTATAATCAGGCGTATTATAAAAAGCCTAGTTGTATTGTACAGGCCTGGACAACTTGAAGATGAATGAATAAATGCAGGGTTTTTACAATGCGATTGAAAATTTTAGGCGTATTATAAAGGGCCTTACAAGTTTTTGTCTTAATGTAAAATGGTTTTTAATGTAGTCCACTTAGAAAATGACTGATTTCACTCAGTCGTTTTGTAAAAGAATTAAAAAAACAATTAAACATTATATGAAATTACACCCTCTATTGTAGTTAGGTAGTTTGATAAAAAAAATGGTAAAATTGCACCTCAAATTTAAATTTATTCGTCGACAAAAATACTTTTATACTCGTATCTCAAGACCTGTAAGCATTCTTATAAGGCAAGTTGTTATTTTAACTTCTACTTCTTTTAGTTCTACTATCACTGCTATCACCCTCTGAAATTCCTATATGCACAACTATCAATAATTCAACATATTTTGATGTTGACGTTAATTTTTCTTTTTACCATTATCAGTAATAACCGTAAAATTTTTGTAGTTCTTGATAATACAGCCCTTTATTAATGAAGATATTGCCTACTGTGTCTTCCAGCATTTTAAAACGATAATTTATAATATAAATTTAATGTTCAAAGCATAAATTTCAATAATAAAACAGACTTGCGCATTATAATACGTCTAAAGAATTAGGTTCGTTTCAATCGTATTGTAAAAGAACTATAGGTATTTTACAATAAGATGAAAATTGGTTACACGTTTTATAATACTCCTAAAATTTTCAGTCGCATTATAAAAACCGACATTTATTCATTCATTTACAATTTGCCCAGTCGTTTACAACATGATTATAATACTCCTAATTTTACTGTTAGCCTACGACATATATACATGTTTAAATTAGTTAGCTGCTGGACGTAAAAGGTCAAAAAAGAAATGACTAAAGTGTGTAATTTTAACTAAATTCAAGGGATTTAGATAGTAAATAAACTGTTTTTTGATGTGAAAATTATTAATTATTTTATTATTTATCATTTTTGACCTTTAAAGTGTTTGTAATTGAAAAAATATAAAATAAAAACTGAGAGGAGTCGAACGACATAGCGCGGCATTTGACCTAGCGAGCTTGGTCCAGTGGTCCTGTAGGTACTACAAAGGGAGATATGCCGCTACCTTTACCCTATTGCAGTAACTTTAAATTGCAATAACTTGGTGAGTATTACTGATATCGAAATGATTCTTGCATCAAAAACTTATTTGAACTATTGGCATCATTTCGTCTCACTAATGTAGGAATCTATCTTCCAAAATTAAAAAAAATCTAGCATCTCGAAAATTCTACTACACAAATATGACATGTTACAAGAAAACTGTAATTTTCTTACTTTTCTTTTGTAAAATCTAAAGCTCGTTTATATACATTAGAATCCACATGTATAGGGAAATCTAGTACAAAAAAAAATGAATTTTGTAGCTTTATTCAGAAGAAAAATATGACGAAGTAAACACAAAATTTGCGCAATTTTAGTTTTTCAAAAATTTTCAGAAAATCATGTTTTTCATAATGAATGCAATTTTAAATCAAAAAGCGACCTTTAGAGTCGAATTCAGCAGGAAATTCTACATAAGAATTAGTTTTCAGGAATCGTGTACAATTGAGTCCTGACCAACTTCTTAAATAAGCGACTTTTGAGCTTGACTTTTTGGATTTTTGTAGCCATAACCAACCACCAACAGAATTTCTATACGCCCAGTTTTATTTACCTAAATGTAACCGTTGTTAAACTACCTATATTGGAGTGTTATACTTAAAAGTAAAAGTTTTTGGAAATTGCAGATTCTGAACGTAGACATCAAATGTAGTAGTACAATCGGTCTGAGTTATTTTAAATCGGTACTTTTTTAGTAATAATAGAAAATTTGCGCTGTGACGGAAGCAATGTCTCGACTAATGATTCGTCAGTTTTTCGCTGCATACAATTAACGCTACGACCTACGTTTGGGCTGCTAAACGTCAAATACAAACGTCAAAACCGTGCGCTGTCGATTATGACTGTGTTGTGGGCTAATATTTTGCAGGAGTTTGTGTTTTGGTAAAATGACTGCTCCTGCAGCACATCTGAATTCGTACATAAAACAACAGAGGCAGAAGTAAAGAAAGACGTACGTCTTTTATTTTTCTCCAAAACGGTTGAGCTTTGGTTAAAATAAAAAATATGGATCGCCTATTTTGTTTTGGCTATCCATATTTGCCACGCAAGTTTAATTTTTGGCTAATATACAAGTGACAGATCGCTAATAGCAGTATTTTCAAAGTTAACTAAGTTTTACCTTTCCATAAATTCAAAATTAAATTTTTGAATTATTATCATTTTAATAAAATTAAAAGTATGTTACGTCACTAAATTCACAAAAAATGTTCTTTTAAATTTGACCCTTCGGGGTATTGAGAAATATCACGTTAGTGGTGGTAATGCCATCAGCCAAGTGCCAGAGTTTTCAGGTCGCATCTACAGCCTCTGACCTGACCTAACGACCACTAACTAGTAGTGACCGGTACCGACGGCTTAACATCTCCTCCGAAAGACGAGTTAGTTGCGATGTTTTGGCATTACATTATCCGGTCACCCACCTAAGGAATGACCGGGGTCAGTGCTGCTTAACTTCGTAGTATTGATAATCTATGAAATCAGCTAACCTATGCAACTAACTAACTAACAAAATAAATCATGGTTATAAACCGAAAAAATCTCAGATGATAGAATTTAAACGCTTTTAACTTTATCCCAAATTTCAGGGTGCTTTGTTAAACCGTTATGAAAATATTTAGCTTTATCCATTCTTTTTAGCGACCCTGTATACCAAGGTCGTATTATGACCGTGGACAACGGGTTTATTGTCCAGAGGGCCGTTTAGGCACGAGTATCAGTACTTTGCCTAAGGTTATTAACACCCAATAATTCCCGTTACCGAAGAACGTTTAAGCATCAAATTGAAACGTGTTAGAAACTATGTCGTTTGCGGTATAAGGTTTTTCTTTTAGCCTTTTCTTTTGGGCAACTAGAAGTATTTATTTTTTCACTGGCACTTAAAATTGAAACATCTGTAAATAAATAATTTTATTTCTTACTAAAATGAATTTCTACAAAAATATCTATTTAAAAGCGCAAAGTAGTACTTACATTGGCGTTTGAAAGAAATTAACAATTACATTTGCGCTCGCGACACACACAAAACTTTTTCTCAATTGCAAGTATTAAGAATATACCATAGTATTCAGGACAAAACTATGAAATAATTTATTAAAATCAAAAATTATTTATTTTCTGTTGTTACTACAGTTACCATACCTATTTACATAAATCTCTGGACATTTAATTTCAATAAAAAATGGGAGAGCGAGAGTTTTTTTCCATTTTTTGTCGCTTTAAAGCGACAAAGTGACAGTTTTGAGAAAACGTCAACTTTGCGTTGCTAACTTGAAGCGCAAATATTTATTTTGGTGAGCGATTGTAGTAAAATAAAATTTTTCTCAATTTTTGGCATTTTTCTATAAAAAAAATTGTGGCTTTGTAAAAATGAGTTATAATAGGAAAATCTCGGACGAATTGCAGAAAACCGAAGAAAACACGCTTAGTTTTTGTTCCGACAAATCTGAAACAATGCACAAAAAGGAATTAGTTGAATGAACGAAGAAAACTGGTTGGAGAGAATTATGAATCGAAAGGAATTCCCAAAGGAACTATGACTACTTTTATGGATTCCGTAACTATGACAATATTTGACTACAATAGATCTAGGGTCGGTTTATAGAAACGTTATTAATTTAATTCGCAGTTAAATGCGTGATTAAGTGATCACGTGACGAAATTGAACTGATTTGATTAGTTCATTCGCTTTATTAACTTTTAACAACGGATTAAATTATAACAAAGCTTTCTACAAGCCGGCTCTAATAAGAAATAAAACGATTAATTCACAAGTAGCACAGCTCTAAAAATGGGAAAAAATTGTATGAAAATATTTGAAATAACTTGAATCATACTTTTGATAACTTCGGTTTTTCGCAGTTCACCAGCTTTTAAAAAAGTCGAAAACATTTTATGGTCGTGGGAAAAGTAAAATTTTAAACCAAAACAGGGAGCAAATAATAAACTTACACGGGTGATCTATATCAATACAAGAAATTGTTTGAGATGTAATTTTTTAAAGGTTAGATATAGTGGCGGTCAGCTCGATTTGCGTGTGCGTCATCAATTTCATTTTTTCATTACCAACACAAAGCTATAAAAAATTATCAAAAACAATGCAAATTTAAACAGCTAAGGGGTATCTAAGGGTGGTATCCTTGAACATGAATTTACATGTGCACTTCGACAACACCGTCAAGTGTCACGAATTTGTCAAACTGACATTGACAGTAAATTATAGACGTCGTCGCATGGTTGTCGAAAGTGTTATCGGTGTTAATCGCAAGTATTTTCTGTTCGTTTATTGTGTTTTGTGATTTGCGTTTCCTTAGGTTTTTGATTCTGCGTTTATTAATTCTTGTTTTGTGAATCTGTATTTTTTGTAACAACTCATAATTTAAACACTTCGTAACCTCAAAAAATGTTTGATAGTTTGTCACCGCTCTGCCCCTGCTATGTAAACGGAGCGACAGAAATGTCAGATGACGCACACGCAAATGGAGCTGAGCGCTACCATAGTTTGGGGCAATTTTTTCTTGAATTTCGTTAGCGCAAATTACCTTGCAATGTTAAACTGATACTTAAACACCAATTTGTGTCTTTTATATTGTAGCTACAACATATTTAACAATCTAGCTAATTCGACAATAAATTAAATCGAACAAATGGCAAGTAGAGACCAAGAATTAAGCGGTTACCTAGTAAGGGAAAAAAATCTGACTTATTTTTTATGCTTAGCTGGACGTTGTTTATCACCTTTCGAAGTTGGACCGACACTTTTGAATCACTTATATTATAACAGTCATGTATTATACAAGCGGGTAAAAGTTGTGTTATAGGTTATAGTAGAGCTGTTAGCTTAATTGTGAAAGCTGCGCAGCAGCGCGCGCGTTATCAGCGAGTTTAACAGAAATTTTTTAACAGCGAATTAAAAATTTTAATCCTCTAGCGAATTGAAAGTTTTATTTCGCTGGTGGATAAACAATAGCTGTAATAAGTTGTTGTTTTGACACAAACAAATTTCAGTTTGAAACGGCAAAATTCAATCAAGTATCTTACTATCTGATATTTTACAAAGCATTGAACAGAATTACAGTTTTGTGGTTAGTAATTTACTCATTTTAGTGTACTTTTTTTTTACAACTGCCTAACAAATGCGTGTTTACGCATGTTCAGTGCGCAATGGTATACATATTAAGGTTGAACTATACTGGGCTTTCCGTCCAGGCGGGCGTGCGAATGCACTAATTTGAAACTCAATTTTTAAGAAAAATATTACATAAAATCGTTTTTTTATAATTGGATATTGTTCCTATGTTCACTTGTTACCTCACAAATCAGTTCTTATCTCGATTTAAATATTTGTAACCAAGGTATAACAGGGTAAACAACGTAATAATGTTAATGCTTTTATGGAAAAACCTAAAGTTCAAATGGCACGAAAAAAATGTATTATTACAAGTAAGTCATATACAAGACCCATACAAAAAATATTAAAAAACCATAGTACCATTTTTTAATGAAAAAATAAAATGGCTAAAAAATTGAGGATCAACAGAAAGTCACCATATTTTTTTCAAGCAATTTGAACTTACAATTTTTTTAATAGAACAACAAATTAAATCGACTTTTTAACGCGTTTAAACTCGGTTACGAATGCGAATGAGATACAAACGGACCTGTGAGGTAGTGTCTGAATTTAGGAACAACATACAATTGTAAAGAAAACATTTTGTTTATTACTTTTCTTAAAAATATAATTTCAAATTTTGCGTTCACGCGCTTGCTTGAACAGCTCCTCTTCGAACGTTCTGAGTATAGTTCAATCTTAATAAGGTTGACAATCGAAATAATCTGGGGAGTTTGGTACAGCAGGTATTGTTCAGCTTTATTGAGGTTATGTTTAATTTAAAAAAAATCAACATATTCAAATAAAATATAAATACAAAATGTTTTGACCGTGATATGTTTCTAGAGAAAATACTTAGGGTTAAAAGCAATTTTCCCTACCTCAACACCCTGATTCACTACAAATGGTCGAACCAATATTGACATTTATTGCACGTAAATTTGTAAATAAATAATTATAATTAAAAATACTGATTATATATTTTGTTAAAAAAAATATTACAATATATTAAACACTTTCTTATATAGTCCCAATACTAGTTATTTTCAACCAAAATTTTTCAAGCGGCTTTCACAAAAGTATTTTTTTTAACTATTGGTTTTCTTGGCACCTTTATCACTAAGTCATTGGGATCCATTATAATTTATAACAGAGAATTACTTTACAGTACCTATACAAAGTACAAATTTGTGACCTATTTGACTACAAAAGATGAAAAAACGTCGTTGAATTTGTTTTCTAACGTTTTCAAATAAAACTTATTAGCAAAACACACTTAAATAGTATTAATACAGGTAACTCTAAGTGTCAATCCACCCTGCACATAACCAACTTTAACATAACCATGCATTGTCCACCAAAACGTCAAATTATTTCAAGTCGAAATTTTTACTCAACATGTATGGAGCAGTTGAGTTTTATTTCGACTTGAAAAGGGAATTAATGAGGTCACAAACCTGCCACCAGATAGCTTCATGATCACATTGCGACAGTCGAAATCCTTTTCGAGTCGCAATATTGGTTTAGAATCGACACCCAGGTTATATTCACCGGTTGCTACGTCCAAGACATCGACAATAGTGAATCCATGAAATAAGCCCACACGAAAAATGCCCGCAAGAAAAAACCCACAGAAAAAAGCCCACAAGGAAAAAAGCTCACACAGAAATAAGCCCACAAAGAAAAAAAACGCACTGAAAAAAAATCTCACATTGAAACCACCCCACATAGAAAAATATCCACACAGAAATAAACCCACAAAGAAAAATGCTCACCTAGAAAAAACACACAATGAAAAAAGCTCACATGGATAAAAGCCCAACCGTTAAAAAGCTCTCGGAAACAAAAATTCACAGAAAATTAACTCACAAAGAAAAAACAATCTCTGCTGTCGTAGATGAATTATCGATAACTTGATAACTAGACAAAGTTTGATGAAAACGTTTTTTATTTATTAATGTAAATATGTAGGTAAATAGTACGCAAATAAATATAAATACAGGATGCTTATAAACTTGCGCACTGTTCGTACGTTGTTGAAGAAGAAGTATATTACGGGAAAATTCTTGAAAAATTCCTAAAGCCGTATTTTAAAAAATTTTAATCTCCAAACTTATTTTGTTAACTTCTTCAGTTTTCATTATTTTTTAATGATGAATAATTATTTTTAAATTTACTATCAGACCTTAGCAGTTTTTTGAATTAACAAAATATCAAATCCATAAAAAAATCACATTTTGTAAATGTGCCAACACTCCTAGCGTTTCAGAAATAATTTATATCTATTGTTGATCAAATTCTATTGCGATCACGATTGTTAGACAACGTTACCACATATCATTTACTTAAAATTCGTTATTTGCAATAACTTGAATACAAAGAATTGTTTTATGTATTATTTTTACCTCTGTGTGTTGGCATTTCTCGATCACACACCATGCGCCGGTTTTTGAGCACCTGATATATCCGACGATTTTTATTGTTGGTGAGACCAAAAGTAATGTATAAGATTTTGTGTGCCTCTGAGTCGCCGTTCCCATCTTTATAATGTTAAATAGCACCCAATCTACTTTTTAATTGAAAGACTGAACTTCTGTATTTTTTAAAATTCTTATCACTTGTCACCTCCGAGTCACCACCCTTCATCTGTTAAATATTTAGAAATTTTTTGATTTGGTGCAAAAATGTTAACGTATTTTTATTTATAACATGGCAATTAATAACTACAGCGATTCAACAGGGGTAAAAAATTAAAATGTAGACAAGTTTCGGTTTAATTAATTAAACCATACCCAGCAATAAGTGACAAAATGGTTAAAAAGTTACCTACATCATAAATTGTAAATTCATTACATTTTAAAGTTTAAAAACTGGCTTAAAACTTAAAAAAGAATAGCTGACTGAAGGTTATGCTACCCTGATGTTGGTTTTGGTACATTGTAAATTGACAGGAAATCTTATCTTTAAAGTAAAGGAAGACAAAAAAAACAGTTTACTGTTGAGCAGAAACTAAAGGATAAACGTAATACTACCCATTTACATCAACACAGCTTATACTGAGTTTCTTTACCTTGGGGTTTTTTCTATGTGTGTTTTTGGTAACTGGGTATTTTTATGTTTGCTTTTTTCTTTTTATCGGTGTGGGTCTTTCGGTGTGGGTTTCTTTCCATGTGAGTTTTTTACTGTGCGCTTCTTTCTTTGTGAGCTTTTTTCCATGTGATTTTTTTTCGACGTGAGCATTTTCTTTGTGAGCACTATTCCGTGTCGGTTTTTTTCTTGTGGGCACTTATGTTTGTGGGCTTTTTTCCTGTGCGCATTTTTCGTGTGAGCTTATTTCTGGTCATCGACAATAGTATATTATTATACGAGTTTTATAAGACGGTTTGTTCTGGCCCGAATGGTTTTTAGATTTTTGTTGTTTGTTTTTGTTTAATTTAACTTATCAAAATCTGTTCAAACTATTTCCTCTTGATTTTGTTAATTATTCGAGCTTTAACAATAAACGACTTGACGCTATTGACAGATCACATACTAAATTACAGTGATGTCTGATGACTGATGACACCCAGCTCAGCACTGCCAACATAACCCCTTAAAATTTACTAAAATGAGTTGCATAATAGTTTTCTTTGTGAAACTACTTTCAGTTTCACATTGAACTATTTGTGAAACCAAAGTAGAAAAAATTACTTACCGACGCCTTGGTTGTAACAATTAGTAAACACCACTTACTGTCTTGGAAACAGGCGTGGTAAATAATCAAATAAGGCTCAATCGTGCAAAAAGATATTTTTAGTCTCAGATTAACTAGCCAGAAAACAAACCTAACATTTTCAAGCAAATTCTTTGCTATGTAATAAAAATAACTATTTCAGATTACCCAGTTTCCTAATTTCCTTATCAACATTTTTTATTCGTAGGTTTCAACAAATGTGGCGTCTATTCTTTGTTTCCTGGAGGACCCACCTTTGGAAGTGCTTTATATTCACATGCTCGGACCATAGGTCAATTTACTTCTGGTCATATTCAGCAATCTTCAGGGAATCCATTTTATCACAAGGGTAAAGATATTTCTGTAGATAATAAGTACCTTAGTTTCTATAGACGTCATCGTTTATCGAAGAAACTGCCTGTATATTGTCAAAAAAAACAAAAAAGGTGCAACAATGTTATAAATATGTTACCATAATAATAATATAATAATAAAATACAGGGCGATTATATTCTGGTATTCTGATATAGGTGCAACCAAAAAGCATTTGATTTAAATAATAAATTGAATCAAAATTAGTATAACTAGGAGCATTTCCTACTTTCTCATCATTTGAGTAATAACAGTTCTGAAAGACAAAGTTCACAATACTGAGAACAATGCAACAGTGGATAATTCCTTATTTTTTTTAAATTACAAATCCAGTGAAAGTGAAATTAGGGTTTCAAAATTCAGAATTTCAGAAATATACCTTGAATGTTCATTTAGCTGAGAATAATTGCATCTGAAGATCGTTTAAAAGTTCAGCATTTTAATAACGTTTCAAAATAAATATTAATGGAAAATAAGTTTTAGTTTAAACATTTACTAGTACCTACAGAAACAAAACAAAAGTTATTTCAAAGAACTTTCCTCCCCCCTCTAAATTATGTACACTCCTAACAAGAACATTATATTTATTCTTCGACATTCTCAAGCTTTACGGTTTTTTTTTTCGTAAGATGTAAGGAAGTTTAAACAACTGTTTGACATTTCTCAATAAAAAAACGTCATCTCGAGCTGATTGCCTGTGGACATCGGATTTGAAATCTACACTCCAGAAATTTATTGAATCAACTGTTAAATTTGACAAAAAGTGAAATTCTGTAAACCAGTCTTTATTGTTTATAACGATTGGTAATTGTTTAAAAAATATTAAAGTAAATTGTCGAGAGGATTAGGTACAACGTCTGTATGCAAAATTTTTGTTCGGATAACCAGGCCCTTACTTTAAACGTAAATAATTAAATAATGAGTCATTGATAATGTATAGTATTCAATTCATTTAGTGGCCTACATAAGATACTATTAATAAAGAAGATGTGTGAGAAAAAATCATTATTGTATTTATTTGCCGGTCGTGGTCGAATTAGTTCCCGGGTGAGGGTTGAATTGGCTCCCGCATGAAGAGGTACAGTAGAGTGATTTGAAAATGTCATGCCAATAAACCCCGGTTTGGGATCGGTAGGTACTCGGACCGCAAACATCTGTGGCAATAAACTAAACTTGGTTACAAGAAATAATTTTACTTTTCAATTTGAATCCAACTGCTTAAAATAAGATTTAATTTTATGATGTTCTCAGTAATTTTAAAAATTACTATGTTAATAAACCTGTTAATCCAATAATTCTATTCCCTTTTCAGATTTTAATGAAGGTGTCGTTTAATTCTCAATGTAAAATAAAATTGGTTTCAAATTAAAAAAAAATTAATTAATGAATTAACAAAAATTTGATTGCCTCTAAAAGCCTATTTGTGAATTGTGCGTTTTAAGAATTCTACCTATTTTGATACTTGTTCAATGATTATTATTATTTCTTCAACAAGAAATAGAATATATTAAAAGAAAAGATGGCTCCAGTTAAAAACAAAACTATGTTTTTTTTATTTGCAAATGTTTATCAGAAATTTGTTTACAGTTTGTCACTTTGGTAATCGTGTTTGGATTTTTGTTACAAAAAGGGATGCAATTAGTTTTCGCTGAAGATCATAGGGCGAATAAATTTAGTTAGCAACGCGAGTTAAACAACATCTTTATTGAAATTGGTTTTACCGGCCAAGAGTTTCGACGGCTAAATTTTTTAGAAACATCAGATCTTTTAAGCAACTGTATTTGAGTCAACTGTTGGAATCAACAAATATTAAAATTTCCATTTTTGATTAATTTTATTCTCAATACGAATTAAATGACAATTGTAATTGGAATCAGCTTTATTATTAGTTGTATTGATTAGGGATTTCGTCAACATAATGACTTTGAAATTTACTAAAAACATCAAATGAAATCTTATTTTAAGTAATTGTATTCAAGTTGAAAACTAAAATTATTTCGTGTCCTCAAGTTTACGACTAAATATAGTTTATTGCCACCGATGGTTGCGGTTAAAGTACCTACCGATCCCAAGTGCTGGGGTTTATTGGCATGACATTTTCAAATCACCTGGCCATAGATAGAAAGGACTAAGTCACAGATATGTTTATATTTTAGATTTAAAGCTGGTAGAAATGTTCAAATAATTATTTTCTTGGCACGATATCCAACAACAAATTTCATTTATTCGTGGCTAACTAGTTATTTAGAAAAAAGGAGAATGTTATTTTTTAAGCCCAAAACTCTCTGTAAATTTCGTAAAATGTTCTGCAAATAAGCTGTATTTTATTCTGACCGTTCTCAGTTTTTCTGAGAGAGTTCAATCTTTAATGCCCAATGTAATCGAGAAAAAGGAAATGGAATGGCAAACGTAAATTCATAAACTGTGAACGGTCAGAGCAAAATAAGCTTATTTGCAGAACATTTTACGAAATTTACAAAGAATTTTAGGCTTAAAAAATAACATTCTCCTTTTTTTTAAATAACCAGTTAACCACGAATAAATGAAATTTGTTGTTGGATATCGTGCCAAGAAAATAATTATTTGAACATTTCTACTAGCTTTAAATCTAAAATATAAACATATCTTTGACTCAATCCTTTCTATCTACCTGCTTATGCGGGAGCCAATTCAATCCTTACCCAGGAACCAATTCGACCATCACCTTTTACAGAATCATACTTATAAACGAGAACCAATTCGGCCACGACCATTAGTTTCATCCTTGTACTTTAGGGCCACCTGTTTCAGCCCATCTACAGTAGTGACAAAAGCCACACACACAGCTGTTTATTGATGGCAGGATTTTCAGTGCTTTTGGTCCGTGTTGACTGTGAAAGATTTGTAACCGGTAAAATTATATAACTAATATCTTGCGAAACGGATATTTGAGACGAAGCGTTTGCTGGATGCATAAATAATAGATGAACTTAACGACTACTTGTTGAGGACCGGTTTTGAAGGTCTACAGTATTCAATTTGTAGCGTCAGAAGAACATAGGTTTATGATTAGGCACTCTTAATTGCAATATTATTCAGTTTATGAATCTCGCTTAGTTAACATTTACTAACGGTAATCATTATTCTACTGCTTTTATGTACATATTTCACTTGCAACTGGTAAAAGGTAGACGAGCGCAAAAACAATTACAAATCAAAAGTTAGATTATGTTCATGTTCATATAACGTTCAGCGTATTTTTAATGGTGTGTGTAAGCAATTATGTAATGGCAATAAGCAAACGCAACATAAACAACATAAGAAATACAAAAATTAACCTAAATCAGTTTATACAAATCATGAAAACCAGCGCCCAGGCCTTCTTTAATCATTTTATCCTTGAGGAAAGTCGAATTCGTCGAAATACTCGAAAGAGTAGTATGCGTTTACAGTGAATTGAAATGGGAGTTGCTCCGCCTACTACGTCACGCGATAAAAAATTGCTTTTTTTGGCCTTAATACTGAAAATCTATTAAAATAAAAAATAAGGGTAACCTAATTTTTTATGAATTTTCCAAAAATGCAGTTAAAAAAATGCGGGACGGGCCATTTATTTTTTAGGCATTCTTGCAAATTTTTGGGTGTAGATCTCGTAAAAATTGTGTTATTTTTCTTTGAAGTTTCATTAAGTATAAAAGTAATAAAATCTACGATTTACGGGACGAGTCTATATTAGTACGATTGAGTTGACCCCTTTGTAAAATCAAAAAATGAAGGAGACACTCAAAAGCACCAACTGTTGCATGTAACGATACTTTGAAAAATAATACTCTTCATTTGATCTTTTTTCTTAACCATAGCCAAATTGTTCATTTCTTTAGGAATCGCTCCATAAATAATGTATAGCAATACATTCGTGAACTCGTTTGAAAATGTGCATTTCAAATTTTTACATCAACCATTATCTGCAGAAGCTTGCGATTAATTCATAAACTACTAATAAGTTGCAGTACTTAATAATATTTCAGACTCCACTCTTTGTGCGAAGGCATTAATTATCGCAGTACTTTTTTTAACATAAACTTAACATTAACTCGATGTTAACTAGTTATGAACATTTATGAAATTTTATTTTTGTTGCCTTCTTTTCTTATATTCTTCTTGTTAATTTTTTGTAATTAATTAATATCACTTAATTTAAGTGTAAAGAGAGTTAATTGCTGTCCACTACTAGGAAAGTTCCACTAGATCTATACGTATTTCATATCGAGCAAGATATTATCCTTGAGGAGCGTAGGTTAAATGGGCTCAACATTAGTATTCATGAAAATTTCTTTTTTTGCTTCTTTTCTCATATTTAATTTAGAATCAAACCTGGCTATTCAGCAAAGTAACGCTGTTTTAACTCTATATTTGTATGCATTTTGTGTTGTAATATTTCAGCTATAGTTTTTGCCTACGTCTTTTCTTAATAGTTCTTCGGTCTTTCGCATTTTGTGTCCTTCAAAACGTTAACCGAATGGCTTTGGTTTTAAAAGCTAGGCTTCTCCTAATTCGTCTAACTGTACGCTAATGATCACTCACTTTTGACACTCGATATAAAATATATCATAGCAGACTTCCGGTTTAGATTGCATTAGTATTCTAAAGTTATCACTACTTTTTTAGGGATATAGGTATTAGCTGTTTCAAAACTATAAAAACGCCAACGTCGCATTTTATCTCAAAATTAGCTGTTATAAATTATTCATGAAGTCACAAAAATAATAACTAATGTAATTTATACTTTCAATAAGAAATTAATAACTATTTCACAATTTTATCAATCTTATTAAAAAAAAAAATCGGTAAAATGCGATGTTGGCGTTTTTATAGGTTTGAAACAACTAATATGGTTTTTTTTTGTGATCGAATCGAAAAAAATATCTTTTGTATTATACATGCGGAGTCCTGCATTTCATAAAATATGACTCAAGCCATAATTTTAAACGTTGTATGAACTGTCATTTGAGCAGATATATCATGTACCATGTGAAACAATTTTGTAGATAATATCGTTAATTTAGGAGTAGTGGAATTTCGCCTCTGGGTAATTACAAGGGTTCACCTGTACCTCTTATTTAGCAGTCAAAAATTTTATCTTATCGTCATACTAATATGAATATATTAGCATGTCCTTGTTTATTCCTATTACTTGCAGCCGCAATAACTCTTGATCATTTGATTAAAGTAGAGTTGCCTTAAATAGTTCTTTTGATGTAAGGTGACTAATTATTAATTATTGCATGAAAAAGTTAAGATATCCATTACCCGAGTTGATTAGCCGGTTTGTATTCGTTTACATAAAACTCAAAGGTGGCAATTATTGCAGAATTGCAGGTGAAGCTTCGTATTTTGGATCAATTTTAAATTTGCGTGATAATTATTATTACAAGCCTGTATGGAAAAATATTACAGTTCGGATCCGTGATAAGGATCTGCAGCATTTATAACGTTGACTGACGGGCTAAATAACCGCCAAGTTTTTATTAAATTTTCAGAATAATGTAACAAAATTAAATAAAACCTATGAACATAAGTACCGAAGGAGATTTTGGGATTTACTTATTTATTTATTTTAAATTGTAACCTACTAGCACAGTTATACAAGGTGAGTCTCTTAAAAATATGTTTTGGTTGACCGTTTATTGATGAATGATTTTGTCTGAAAAATAATGTACGTAAGGTATACATTTTTTTGTGATATTTACGTTTAAAAATGTAATTCTTCTTTGGAGTGTTAAAAAAACACTTTACATTTTATCATATATACTTCTTACAAGTCAGCAAGTATACATAAATTGCACCTTAAACAATACGTTGAGGTACCTTCTGGCGACTCGTTTTTGGACACAATTTACACAGGCGCCACTAAAAAATGCAACTTTTCAATCACCCGTCACTGATTACTACTAAAATTGAAATTGAAGTTAAAGATGGTGTGATGAGAAAAATAAAATTGGTTTTCATTTGGTACATACTAATTTTAACTCTTGTCACAAAAATGAGAGAGTTTGCGGTCGACGAAAATGTTGTAACCAAGATGTTTTTAATGGGCGATTAATAAACTCATCAATTTTAAAGGCAGTCACTCGCTATCATTGGTTTGTGTTTTAAACAATATCGATTATTAATCGTCCCCATTAATAAATTAATTTATTTAACCACGCTTCATTTTAGATTCTTTGTTTTCTACTGCTGGATATACATTTGGTGCCCCAACACCTCCGCCAGGATCTCCATACTCTCCGGTCCCCGTGACGCAACTGGAATTGCTGACCAAAGGCTTTAATTCAAACATCATCATCCAGCAGCCTGATTATCCAATCAGTCCAAAGAAGCTGCAAGAAAAGCGGTGTGATGAAAAGTGTTGCAGTTTAAAACCCCAGAAACCATGCGATTGTCAAAGTGCTTCTCCTGTTAAAAAGTTTCCGGAAAATGTTAACGGATGTTCGCGAACAAATCCGATAGACTGGACTGGTGTTAATGTGAAAAAAGAACCAGGATCGACACCATGTCAAGTCGCTGAAATAACAACTAGTGTTTCGCCAGTGGTTAAATTAGAAGTGACCTCGCCGAAAAATACGAATGAGAGATCACAAAACATTGTCTCAAATTCGAGCATTAATGGTGCCGGTAAGTTATTGTCTGCCTTTTTGTTGTTTTGAAACTGAAGACAGAAAGTCATTAAAAAGTAATTATTATTAAATAGTTGGAAGTCTGACAAATTAAAATTTTTTTAATTAAAGGCTTGATTATTCATTTAAAAAAATGTAAAAAATGACAGAATGGGCCACAGGAGTATGTCGCAAGACATAAATTAATGCCGTTTGTGCATTTATGTGAAATGTAGATCGCAAACTTTAATAATTAATAGATAATAATTGCTAGGACTAGGCAACTTTTTTAAATATATTTTTAATTAAATCATACGCAACTAACAGAGACATACCAAAAGCCGGGCTTTATAGTGATAAAGAAATGTTTTAAAAATATTTGCAATGTTGTTTTGCACTTTTCAGACAATTTATAAAGCAGCATGGTACAATGATTCAACAAATTATACATTCAAATGAGACAACTAGTAGTAATGAAGCAGACCAAGAAGGTGCTGGGTTTTGAAAAACACCGCGGGGACAAGAAAAAAAGTTCAAATTCAATTTATTCATATTCTGATGTATTGTGATCGGTTTCAAACAATAGAACCGCAAAATTGTATTTGCAGGTTTGCTCCAAGAAAGAAATTCAATAAATGTATTTATTAGCAAAAGTTTAGCTGTCACACAATAGGACTTTTAATATTTAAGATAGTAATAGTAAAAAATTCTGAAATAATTCCCATGCATTGAAAATATTATTTTTCTACTTCGGTTTCGTATTGAAGTCATTATGATACGCGATTTGCGTATCGTAATATCCAACCGAGTGCTACAATAATTACACTAAAAACCAGGGTAATTTAGTTGGATAATGTTGACAACCTAGTTTTTTGACAATTATCTGAGAGAACTGTCAGTGTCAATCGGAACCTGTTTCAAGTGCATAATATAATCAAATTAATCAAATACGAATCTTTAGAGGCTTTTGTACCAGCCCTGATATGTGGCCCTTTAGAACACCTTTCGATTAATGTACAAACATAACTTTAAAAGCCAGTGCAAGTAAGTCATTTGAGATCTTATTATCCTTCGGCCAATCTTCAAATTCCACGTATTTGCCACAAAAGCCTGTATTTGTTAAGGGCTCTACAATGCAAAACGTCTTGGACACTTTCAGAATACATTTGTACGAATGGTCCAAGTTATTAATTTCATTTGACTGTCTGCACGCAAATGTTCTAAACTGCCACAAAATTCGCTAAATTTCGAAATCAATTTTTTGGTACAAAAAGTGCGAAGTAGAAAAAATATTGTATGATATCTCGTTTATAAGGCATTTTGTCGCACTTACTCGTGCGACAAAATGCGTCTTATAAAACTCGTATCATAATATGCTTTTGTTATTAACTGTTGAATTTATAATTTAATTTTCTTATATTTATAATGTTTTAAGAAGCATACAGTATGATTCAAAAGCACTCGCAAGGTTTTAGAAACAACTTAGTTACATTTAAAAATGCATTCGAAAAGTCTCAAAAAAATTTCTTCGAAGTTCCAACTTTAATTCTCATTTTTTGTTAATCTAATAAGGTAATGTTATGTTTTCGTAATGAGAGGCGTTAAAACATCAATGTACAATAATTATTGAAAATAATAACTAAATATCGTAAGAACGCATAGGTAAATATTGTTTTTTTATGAAGAGGTAATATCGGCGCCAATTTCTTGTCATTATGGATATACAAGGGACAATAAAGAAACGCAATAGGGTGTCTATGGTTTCAAATTCTCGTACTACCACAAGGTGCATTAAGGTGTAATGCAGCGTTGTCAGTATTTGCAATCTTTAAACGTTCATGTCTTTAAAACCATGTGCCGTAAAAAGATTCTAAAAGCACATTTGTATTTCCTTTAATGTTTTCTGTCACCATTTAAAAGATTGTCCGACCCTTTTGAATTACTGCATCGTAATTCAAGTAATATGTAATTGATTGGTTCCTGTTATGTATATTAACTAATAATTTGCAGTAGTTTACATTAAACAAAAAGATTGTTAATAGTTTCTATTTCCCGACATGTACAAATGTCAAGGCTCTTCCATTTTATTTATTACTTATCCTTTATAATATTTATTAAGCAACTAGATTATAATTTCTTGCATGAAACTTATTATTAGTGCATTGCGTCTAGGTTACTTAAAAGAGCTACTATTTGCAGTATTATTTGTAGAAAGTAGAAAAGTAGAAGACTAGTCAGTAATCGGTAATCACAGTTGTACGAACATAAAACATTATACACTGAAGATAATTACATATCATAACGTGGTATGAAGACTATCTTCAAGTTATCTACGGAGAACTAAATACTCGCTACGCTCCTCCTCTAAACAATTATGTCTTCGATCGGTAAAATCTCTTTACCATTCTTGATACTTAATATACTATTTAATAGAAGAACAAATTAATCGATCTTTTAACCTGTTTAAACTCGGTTACAAATACTTTGAACGAGGTACAAACTGATCACTTTAGAAGCAACATCCAATTGTAAAAAAAGTATTTGTTTATTAAAATTCTTATAAATCCAATTTCAAAATTTGCGTTCACGTGCTTGCTTGAACAGTTTCTCTTGGGATGTTCTCAGTGTAGTTAAACCATAAGTTGATTTAAAATTCAGCTAGTTCACTAAGTGCTTGTAACAAAAGTCTGGACCATATTTCTGTATTTACCGATTTAGGCCTCAAAGACGTTGAAAACCATTCAAGCGACGGATTCGTTTGCCTGAGTGCCGTAATTTAAGCCTAAGCGGCTGAAGATAAAAATATGGACGCGGGGACTTTTTTAAATGAAATTTAATTTTTTTACAACAATATACACTTTCTTATACCATGCGATCAATTTAATTTATAATTAGAGTAAGCTTTATTAGTTTTTTAACTTTGATGAAAACGCCGATTGCGATAATTGCGATAATTAATCAAGCTGAGGAGCTAAATAATAATGTTTTGAACAATAATATATTCAATTTGATTACATTTTTTTCCACAGTTTCCACTAGTTTTTCTATCACAAAGACACAAAGCCGCCTACTTTAATTATAAATTCAAATGATCGCGTGGTATTTCTTTAACCATATTTGCAGCGTTTTGGAAAATACATATGGGGCGCAAATGGTAAACGTTTTTTTGCATTCACTCGTTCTTTATTATTGAGAATTTAATGCCCTACTTGCCTGTAATTGTTTTGTTTGCCTTGTGCTTACCGTTATTTAAATACAGCTGTTTTATTAGACATTTTATTTATACATTGTGACGCATTCTAGTACTCCTCAACAAATTCTAGCTTGAGTTACGAGATGTTGATGTGCAGCCTCGGCCTATTCTTCTCTTCTCACATCGGCAATAGAAGCCTATTTCCGTCCTCATTTAGATCTCGCGGCTCATACTATCTTTGATAAACTGTACTTAGCTATTTCTAAAAACTGTACGATAAAAATAAGAGTGATTATTAAAACTAACCGATTTTTATTAAGTTGTCGACTGAGTATTCAATACAACGTGTGTTAAAATGGTTTTCATCTAGTCGCCTGTGTATACACTTTAGTTGCTTTTTGATGGGACTTTTAAATGTAATTAAATGACAATTTATGAATTTCACTACTGCTAGTATTAACTCATTAGTAGCGGATTCGGTTGAGCAGAGCGGTAGATTTTTTCATATGTAAACGTTGTAAACCAGTTTCAAAGTTAAATAGATGAAACTTATTTTAACCCATCTTGATTGATTATTAGGTATTGTTAGAAACGCTATTCAGATTATTGAAAAAAAAATTCAAGACGCTCAGACCAATGTTTATTTAATTTAGTATTGGACACATGTGTACAGTTACACGGCCTAATTCAATATATCCCCCGGCTGATTTTTCTCTCGCTATCTGGGATACCGTCCCTCTGCCCCCTTGGTACTTCGTATCCCGAGCAAGTCGTTCCGGGCTGTCTCTTGGTCTAAACATTTGCGATAATCCTAAGTGCCGTATCACCGGTGTTAAAAGATTGATCCAAGACTCCAGACTCCAACCCTGGGAACTATTCTAACACGGCCTTTCCTGACATCCAGAGTGTCCTCACTCCACTTGCTCTAATAACCAATTTGTCTCTGAAACTCAACCAAGATTTAGATAATTTAAGAAGCAATCCACAGTTACTCATAAACGCCAGAACGGTAGGGCCTGTTGGTCTAAGAATGGATTATCATTATTAGTTTATTTTATTATATATATTATATATTATATTATTTATTTGGACTTAAACTAAACGCGATAATAGATACAAGCTAAGATTACGCTTACTCTGAAACCTTAAGTTTTAATGAATACAACTTAAAACTAGACGCTTAATTCGAAACTTTTTTTTTTTTTTTTTTTGGTGTAACTTAAACATAGACGCTTACTTTAAAACCTTAAATCTTTATGAACGTAATTTAAATAAGACGCTTAATTCCGCAACCGCATCTTAAAACTAAACGCTTTATTCGCATCCTTAACTTAAAACTAGACGCTCAGTTCGCAAACGCAACTTAAAACTAGACGCTGAATTCGCATCCGCAACTTAAAACTAGACGCTAAATTCGCATCCGCAACTTAAAACTAGACGCTAAATTCGCAATTGCAACTTACTTAATTTAGGGGCCCCGAACACTTGGACAAACCTCGCTGCTCCCGCAGTGCATCTCAGCAAAGACACAGGAGTGGTGTCCTTATCTCACCTCCCGCAATGCATTTTAGCAAAGACACAGGAGTAGTATTTTTATTTAGCCTCCCGCAATGCATATCAGCAAAGACACAGGAATGGTACTTCTGTTTAACCTCCCGCAATGCTGAAGCAAAGACACAGGAGCTAGAATTTCTAATTTCTGAATTGTGATAAACCTTTATGGATAGAGCAAAGACACAGGAGTTATTACGTTTACCCACTCCCGCAGTGCTCCACCATTTTAACTAATCAAAGCAAAATAAAGACACAGGTCTATGTGCGACCCGCAGTATTTTGCAATTAGCGTCTCACCTCTTACTTGACTATCCAAATTGAATCCAAGGCCTCATGTTCTCGGAAGCGGCCACGCTGATAAACGTGCCTCTAGATCGGCTCAACCCAGGGATGTTTTGCACTTCGTAGCGGTCATTTCCTAAGATTTTTGTAATCCTGTAAGGTCCTCTCCACTTGGGTAATAATTTCTGGCTGCTTCCGGTAGGGGCATTACTGGTTATCTTGAGTAGAATTAGGTCGCCAACGGAATAATGCTTGCCCTCACATCTCGCTGCATCAAATCGTTGTTTTTGGGAGGCCTGGTATTCTTCCATCTTCTCCACCATTTGTTCCCGAATTGTAGTTACGTCCTTGGTTGCTTGGTTGTCGGAGTTTAACAATCCGTTTGTAACTACTCGGTAACCCATCAAAGCCTCACTAGGTGTGACTCCTATAGCGTTGTTGATGGTACCGTTAATTCCCAGTTGAATATTTTGCAAATTCTCGTCCCAATGTCGGTCTTGTTGCGTAGCTCCCGTCGTGGCCAATGAATTTAGAACTGTCCTGTTGTATCGTTCAACTTGTCCGTTTGCTCGGGGAACGGCTACTGCTGTTAAGTGAAGTTTGCTTCCAATTTCTGTGACATATTGTTGGAACTCTTTGGACGAGAACGCTGTGCCACGATCAGCTATGACACGGTGGGGTACCCCGAAAGTTTTAATTAAATCTTTGATGGCGGCGATAACATTTTTAGATTTTGTGTCTTTAACCGCGTAAAGTAAGATAAATTTTGTAAACGCGTCAATTGCAACAAGGACATAAGCATTTTTCTTCGAACTATTAACAAATGGACCTAAATGATCTAGATGGACAGTATGAAATGGAACCGGAATTTTTTTAATGGGATGTAGTAAACCTGGTTTCTTGCCGGAATTACTTTTAAAATATAAACAATTTAAACAGCTTCTGCAATATTTTGTAACAAAGTGTCGCATTTTAGGGAACCAGTAGTGACTTTCGAGCAATTCATACGTCTTTGCGGGCCCAAAATGTCCAGATTCGTCATGTGCCATTTTTAATAGTTGAAATCGAACAAATTTTGGGACAACCATTCGTAAACCGTGTGTTGTAATTCGATATACCTTGCCGCCCTTTAACGCATAGTTGTTAAAAACGTCGGGATGATTTGTACGTTCACCCGTCTCTAGCTGCTCTTTGATTTGAACGATATTAGCGTCGTTAATCTGGGCCGTTTGAAGCCAATCAAAATTTGAAATCTTCAACGCATGGACTGCCAGCTGGCTACCCGGTAAATGTCTACTTAACGCATCGACGTGGCGCATTTGTTGTCCGCTTTTATGTTTGATTTCGAAAATATATTGCGACAGTTCAATGACCCATCTTGCGACCCTTTGGTTTATTTCGTTTTTCTCGAACGTTCCGCGTACCGCGGCACAATCCGTAAAAATTGTAAAATGGCGTCCCAATAAGTATTGTTTAAAGCGTTTGACGGATGCAACAACAGCTAATGCCTCCAATTCGAAAGAGTGATAATTTTGTTCAGCAGGGGTTGTACACCTGCTAAAATATGCGACAACTTGTTCTTTCTTTTCTTTCACTTGAATTAAAATACCAGCCACCCCGATTCGGCACGCGTCTGTATAGAGTCGAATTTCAAGACTAGGATCGAAAATTGCTAGAATAGGGCGAGAAGTTAAACATTGTTTTAATTCAGTAAATGAATCAAGTTGTTTTCTACCCCACTCCCAGTCGGCATTTTTGGTTAATAAAGCGGTTAATGGTTTTGATTTTATTGCATAATCTTTAATAAATTTTCTAAAATACCCTGTCAGTCCAAGAAATTGTCTGATTGAGTGGACATTCGATGGTTCCGGAAATTTTTCAACTGCTTGGATTTTATGACAGCTTGGCTCAATGCCGTTGGCGCTAATTTTGTATCCTAAATAATCTATCTCTGTTTGTAAGAAATTGCATTTTGATAATTTTAATGTGAGTCCGTTATGTTTTAATAAATTGAAAACTTCTTTTAACACACAAAAAGATTCTTCGACACTTTTTGCTGGAATTAATATATCGTCCAGATAGACTAAAACTTTTGTAAAACGTAATTGTCCGAGGACAGTGTTAATCACACGCTGAAAAACTGCCGGTGCATTGCACAGCCCGAATGGCATTCGTAGGAACTCATATTGCCCATCCTGAGTGATAAAAGATGTGTACTGAATTGATTCTGGAGACATTTGAATCTGATAATAGCCTGCGATGAGATCTAAACTTGTAAAATATTTATATCCGGAAAGGCGACGCAAACAATCCTCAATGAGTGGCAGTGGGTAACGGTCCTTCACGGTTATTTTATTGAGGGCTCGGTAATCAACACACAGGCGTTTTTCACCTCCCTTTTTTGTAACTAGAACAACAGGGCTTGCATACGGTGAATTAGATTCCCGTATTATACCTTGTTTCATTAGTTCATCAACGATTTTACGAACCTCTGCCCTTTCTGCATCCGCCAATCGGCGAGGTCGTTGAAAAATGGGTTTTTCTGTGGTCAGTAATATTTTCATTTGCGAAATTGAGATATTTCCGACCTCCGACATATTCCTTGCAATGCAAGCAGAATATGTATTTAATAGTGTTACCAGTTGTTGCACTGTTTCATTTTCGGTGACGCCTACGTTGACCACCGAGTGCGATATTGTGTGTATTTGTTTTGAAGGGAAAAAGCGCAACGAACTACCAGCCTTGATGTAATTCACGTCCGCCTGCTCGGTAAAGTCTTGTCCGATTAAGACTTCAACGTTCATCACGCACTGAGAGACTATTAACAAATTCAAAGTTTTTTTTATTTGATCAATTGTGACTGTAACCTGAACGCTAGAAGTAACAACAACTTTTGTGTCAGATAGTGTGGTAAGCAACAAAGCTCCCGACAAACTTTCAGGCACCAATGCTAAAGTCCGGACAGCAAATTCAGATATTAGTGAGCATTCACTACCAAAATCAATAAAACATTTAATTGGGACATTGTTAATTAGTATATTTTTAAAGAATTTTGCATTTAGTCATGAAGATGTAAAATTATTTTCGGTTGGACTGATATAATTTACATTATATTCAAGGGCGCGCTGTTTCGTGTGTCGAGTGGGGTGTCCGGTGTCATTGCCCAGATGTTCGTTTTTTTTAGCCCAACAATCTTTTGCCTTATGGCCCGATTTTCGACACTTAAAACAAATACTTGAATAATGAGCTCTTTCAGAATTAGAGGAATTGCCACTTGTTTTGTATTTCGTGAGAGTTTTAAAATGATTAGCCAACTCAGCTGGGTCTTTTATGCCCGCCGTCTCCACCGCAAATTTTATATTTTTATCACGCACTCCACCCATTATTAAATTTACACGATCTTCATCTGTCATCGGTAAGTTAGTAGCGTGTATAAGTGCAAGCTTCTCGAAAACGTATTCGTACAGCCGTGATTCGTCTTTTGCTTCGCATGCCATCATTTTTTTTAGAGTCGAATGTAAATCGCGCTTTACTCTGAAATTATTTGATAGCATATCTCGCCATTCCGTCCATGTAAATAACCGGGTGGGCAGGCCTCTGTACCATACCTCGGCAGGACCTCTCAGCTTCTGCAGAGCCAGGTAGCTGGTTGTCCTGTCATCCCAATTGTACATGGACGCAAATTCATCGACCGCATTAATCCATTGTATTATATTATCGGTCAGCGGGTTAAATTCCGCAATTACATTATTTGCAATAGGTGGAATACTTACCAGTTGGCGGGTAGCGTCATTCGTCACTTTACCTTTCGTAGCCGCCTGCACCAACTGTCCCATCCCTTGTAAAAGTGCCGCACTCAGCTCGGTCACTTCGCTTCCACGGGGTCCTCGTCGGCGCCCTGGAGTTTCCCCACGTGATCTCGATGCCCGTGACATCGACCTACGGTACCGACGTTGATCCTCGCTACTTGTGGACCGACTTCGTAGACGATCCGTATTTCTGATTTCTGACCGACGATACCGACGTTCACTGTTATCCCTGTTTCTTCTGTCCCTTCCATATTCCACTTAACTTTACTTACACTTAATTTTTCGTAGTTTAAACACTATCACTAAGTATAACCGGGTCTTTTTCACGATCGTAATCCCACTTCTGATGTTAGAAACGCTATTCAGATTATTGAAAAAAAAATTCAAGACGCTCAGACCAATGTTTATTTAATTTAGTATTGGACACATGTGTACAGTTACACGGCCTAATTCAATATATCCCCCGGCTGATTTTTCTCTCGCTATCTGGGATACCGTCCCTCTGCCCCCTTGGTACTTCGTATCCCGAGCAAGTCGTTCCGGGCTGTCTCTTGGTCTAAACATTTGCGATAATCCTAAGTGCCGTATCACCGGTGTTAAAAGATTGATCCAAGACTCCAGACTCCAACCCTGGGAACTATTCTAACAGTATCTACCTAGCTCACGAGGGTTTCTAATGAGCCTCCAGATTCATAAAAAAGCTTGTCTAAATGTATACATTTTGGGTAACGACAAACAGTTCAAACTGTTGTTAAATATTGCAACGAGTATAAATTTGGTTTTGGTCGCAGGTTGAATATTCTGTTTTTTATTTTTATGATTGCACTCTGGCCATGAAAGAAAATGCTAAATTATTGTCAATATAAGTCCAGTATAACGAAATGAAGAAACGGCCTTTGTTTCAGATCTACTCGTATTCATGTTATTTTCTTGGACACGTATACAGTGAGCCGCAAAATTTTTGAGTAATCTAACTTGAACCAAAAACAGTTTGTTTTGACAAAAATGCCCAAACAGGTCAGTTTTCTTTTACACAATTTTTAACCGAATTTTTTTGTAATCATTAGCTTTGTTCGCGGACGATTTTCAGAACTAATCCTGAACTACTCCAGGATTTATTTAAAGCGCATGTGCGGTTCAGAATCAGTTACGGATTTTCGTCTACCGCGAACGATAATTTATCGTTATCAAGTACACAGTAAATGTTTAAAGAACTAACAAGCCATTAAAAATTATCCAAAAGTTAAGAATGAGTTATCCGAAAAACTTTCACACGATAAGGTATAAATTGTAGAAAACAACCCATTTTCAAATTATAAAACGTTAGTTATTTTACAAATAATTTTAATTTAGTAAGGTATTAAATAAATACCGGTAACCTTCAACCTCCAAAAGCTCCCGAGATACGAGAGTAACAGAAACAAAACTGCTTTCGCCATGATCCGGAACAAAAGATTCTTTACCGCGAACGCCGGACTGTTACTAAAAGTTCGGGATTTTTTTCACCGCGAACGCTCTCAGATGAACTGCGCATGCGATTGATGCCTGAAGTGGTTCAGGATCGCTACCGCGAACAAAGCTATTAAGAGATGCCATTTATACTTCACGTTTCTTGGGCTATTGATGTTGCCATGGGTTTTTAAAAAAAAAAACACGAGTTTTTGAAAGCTGGATTTCTAGACGCTGCAGCGTTTTTTAAATAAGTAAAGTAGATTACCAATAAAAAACCATAAATTTTAAACAAAGTAATACAACAATGAAAGTTGTTGCTATAGATACAAAAAACAATACAAACTAATTATTAAACATTGACTGGCTCCTTTGCACAAAAGAAAGACTGAAAATGTGGAAATAATAAATAAGAATTTTGCAAAATGCTGTATAGGAGTTGACCTTGATGAGTTTTATTACATGGTAAAATTAACACACGTATTTGTGATACACCCTGTATAAAATATTGTGTGAAACACTAAGTAACTGAGTTATTGGTCTTTCATATACCTAGTTTGTTATATGAGCGGTGAATGACATTCGCATATAAAATTTTGACATTTCAAATAAAAAACGCCTTACAATAATTATCACATACTTCTTCCAAGTCGCATGTATACAAAAATTACACCATATGAGGTCGAAGACGGTTATTGTGGCTCCTGGCGACCCGTTTTTGGACCTGATATAGAGAAAACAACCGGAACTTAAAAAAAAATGAAAAAATATGTCCTACACCACTTTTGAATCACCAGCAATTGGTTATTAGCGAATTTTTACCGTTTTTCACGCATTTAGTGCACGATATCTAAAGTGAAGACAGCTGTCAAAGTTGAAATTGAAGTAATAAAGATGCTGCGATGAAATTGGTTTTGATTTGGTATTAAATTCCAACTTTGTCATCAGTATAAAATAGTTTTCTGACAGTTAATAATCTCAACTATTAAAGGCAGTAGTTACTCGTTCATTCTTGCTTTAAATAGTATCGATTATTAATCGCTTTCTTAGACAAATTCGTTTATTAAGTAACTTATATTTTTAAAGATTTTTCAGTTGGAAACATACCTGTTGGGATCGCCGTGGCAAGGCAAAGGTATCAGCAACAAGAAGTTATCGGATCTCCGTCGTTACCACCCGCCGGACTTCTCACGACGGTCAATGCTGCAGCACAGATCAAAGACGTGGCAAGGGTATCCGAAGTCGGTAAGGCTCATATACTAAAGCAACAACAATTATTTCAAAACTGCGTTTGCATTTGAGAACGATTTTTCTAGTTTGATTCTTTCTGTGGTTTAATTTTTGTTATTCCAAAATCCGATGAACTCTTCCACTGATGCTTGCTTGATTAAATATCTATGTATCATTTTTTCACTTTTATTATTGTTGCAGTTATGGGAACGTTGAATTAAAAGTTATACATGGTATGTTGGTGTTTCACATTACTTGGTGTTAATTTCATCGATGTGACGAGACTATATTTTGTATTGTGTGTCTTAATTACACAAAATTTCTGTTTGGTAAACAAACTGTGCTTACCATTTTTGTACTGGATAGTTGTAATAAATGACAGTTGAAAAAAAATATATTAATACCACAAAAGTGACAAGTTGGCAGTTTACAAGACAGAAGCGACGATCTGTAGCGATGTTAGTGTCTATATGTCAGCTGCCATTTAAGATGTCAGTTTAGTTTCTTAATCTTTAGCCATTTTGACAAATATACAATGTGTTTGGGAATGGGTTAGCAAAATTTTGAAGGTTGATTGCAAAACAAATCGATCAAGTAAAATTTCTGTGCAATGGAACTCGTTATAACAAATCGTTCTTTCTAAGCGAACGTCGTCTTTCTGGAGTAATTATCAACTAAAATGTATTTTAATGCTTGGAATGAGTACACGAAATAAAGTATGGGTCAGTCCACGACGGTTTGCGTGTGGCTCGGCATTTTAAACAATTTTTGCAAAACTATGGTAAATGTACTGGATATCTCATTTCAGTTTGTAGTAGAATTTTGCAACAGCGCATTTTTAAATAAATAAATGCAGCACAAATTGAGTTTCTGGTGGGTTTTCTTAGCTCAAAACACTTTGAGCACTTTGTGTACCGACACACGTCGCTGGGATGTAGTTTAACACAAATTTCTTTTCTTATACAGAAACTCTCAATGTGTGCTTTATTTTTTACTCCAAAAAATTTTAATGTGCTGTTGCAATTCTACGATGAACTGAAATGGGATATACGTACATATATGTACAGGCTGGTTAAAAAATGACGAACAAACTCCCGTATGGTGATAAAAGAGCTAAGCATAAAAATGAAGTCAGATTTTTTTGAATCAACGTAATTTTGATATTTTTTAATTTGTTTTTTTTAGCAACGGTATCGATTTTTGCTTTTTTGTTTCCTATGACGTTAAATTTATTTATTGTCAAATTTGATAGTTTTTAAATTGTTTTGTACATCATAAGACATTAAATGTTGATTTTTTAACAGCTGTCGTTTCCGCTGACTAAAGTTAAAAAATATATAAAAATAAAATAATTAATAATATAATATAAATATATAATTATAATTATAAATATTAAATATTAATAATATAAAAATATATAATTAAAAAAAGCTTTTATTTAAAAAATGCACTAAAACGTCAAAAATAATGTTTTTCAGTCACAGGAGAATATTTTTTCATACAGGTTACAATTCTAAAATTTATAAAAGCTTTTAGGAGTTGTCAACTGAACCAAGTAATTCTGTAATGCCGTAGTATATAACTCCCAAAGCTTTTATAAATTTTAGAATTTTAACCTGTAAGAAAAAATATTCTTTTGTGATTGAAAAACACTATTTTTTATTTTTTAATGCATTTTTTAAATAAAACTTTTTTTAAAAATCTTGATTATATATTTTTTATTTACAAATTTTGCTTGTTAGTTTATTACATTAAAGAAATCATTTTAAAAGTTGTGGTAATAAATAGCTTTGGCGTTGTGTATGCGCTTTTTCGTGGTTATAGTGTTTTTTGTTAGAATTTGAAATTGGTTAAAAATGATAAAAACTTAATTTTTGATTACAGTGTTACTAAAACATTAAAATCCACCCACATAATACTATGCATGGGTTTAACTTATACAGAATCCAGTATAATGTGAAGGGAAAGCAATAATTGCCCCATGTTATCTCACGTTTAATAAAGACTTCATGCGAAGAACAATTTAATGTAGTGCAGACTTGATTACAATTTGGACAAAAATTATATTTATTTCATTAAATTTCTGAAAAATCCACAGAGTTCTCTTTTTTAACGGTATGTTGTGAGCAACCAACACAACGAGTATGTTGGTTATAAATCGAAAACCTCTTTGTAAACGTAATCTCAAACTTTAGAACTTCATTGAACCCTTTTAGGAGGCAACTAATTATATAAGATTGCATTGCGCAGATTACGTAAGTATGTCAAATTTCAATTCATTTAAACAACAGGAACCCTCTAAAATTTGGCTCGGAAAATATTAAACAGACAGACAATAAAGCAAGTTAAATAAAAGCTTTTAAAAAGTTTTTTTAAAGCTTTTAAAAATATTATCTGAAGCACTAAAAACTTAATTTAAACATTTAACTTTGAAAAACTATATCTCGTGAAAGAAGGCTCAAACAATTTTTTGTAATAGAAATTTTTAATTCAGTTTGATGTCTTTTATCAGCACCTTAAAGATTTTGCGGTACTTTTGAATCACCCTCTATACGTATCTACATTTAATAGTTCACCAACAAATCAATATTTTTTTATTTTATGGTCAAATGTAAAGATTTTTGATTGCTTTGTGTGTCGCATGTGCCTGTCGGAATGTTGATGAAGTATCGGAAATGTTAAGGCGCAAATGTACATTGCGCGCTTAAGCCTACGCTCACCTTGAACTAAACTCAAAAACTTACTCTTTTCTGATTGTGCAAATGACACTTATCAACTAAGCCTAGTTCAAATACAAAATTATTTGAGGGGTGACATTTGGACGTTAAGCTTAGCTCAAGTTAATTAATCCTGTCAATATACTCGCAACTTCGGTTTTAAATAAAAATGGAACAATTATTAGTTGGTGTTTTGACAGACGATAAAGACATAGTAGAACTATTAAACATTATGTACTATAAGAGCCCGAAAAGTATTTCGACTTCGAGTAAATCATTTCACCAAATGGACTAATAAAGAATTTATTAAAGGATTCTGTTTATCGATAAATAGAGTACATTTTATGTTGGATCGCATTTCAGAAGAAATTGTACATCCAACTCAAAGGTACGTTCTATTTTTATCAAAAACTAAAACTGTTTGTGAGATTTCCATTAATTTAATTTGTGGTTAATTTTTGTTTTCGGCAGTACTTATGTTGTTCGTAACATTGAGATTTTACGCCACAGGCTAGTTTTTGCAAGTTATTGCAGATTTTTCTGAAATTGACACTGCTATTGCTTCTAGAATTGTGTATAGGGTTAGCATTAAGGCTATTGTTAGATTAGAAACCCTTTTTATTAAGTTACCAATCACAAATAAAGATATACAAAGCAATAGCAGAGAATTTTACAACATCGCTCGATTTCCATAATGCATTGAAGCGTAGGACTGCACTTATATTAAAATAATGTCGGCAGGTAGAATTCAAGCTAAAATTTTTAGAAATAGAAAAGTTTTTTTTTTCGATGAATGTTCAGTGAATCCTGTGTGAATTTTCGACACGACTTCAAAATTACAGTAATTGTCAACGCAGACAGAGACAATTTTTTATGTCAACTTGGGAATATTAGCTTAATTTTCATCATTCTCAGTTTACGGGAGTGAAAATTGACTAGCATTTGTACAATTGAACCGTGGTTTAAGTGAGTACTTTACTGAACTGTAACTCCCGTGAACCAAAGCTTAAACGCGCAATGTTCAATCGGGCCTTAATGTTTCCTAGAACGTATCAAAAGTGCATGATCGTACATTTTTGACTAAATATTGGAGGTTAAAAGCAATCGTTCGTTGTTACCGAGGTTCGTTTGTTTGTTAAAACTGAATCAATTTGATACTGTAATATGATTTGAGCGTTTGTGAAGTGCCGAGTTCTTTATAACTGGTATTCACTGTATACCTAAAATGTCATCCTCTAACATCCTGTATATATATTTAGTACATTGTGCAAATATAATCCATGAGCAAGTTGAGAAACTACAAGAATGTTGTTGCATGCATAACGAAACCCAACATTTTATTATATTAAAGAGACGCCACAATAATATAATTAAAGCACCACTCGATCTTTTTAATGCTTTGCCAGCAAAGAGGGAAAGAGTTTGTAACCCATTTTCTCGTATAGGTATTAATATGTTGTTGCTTATTCCATAAATACGAGTAGAGGTAGTACACCTTTATTGTACAAGTGGTTACTATGGTACATTTTTTGATTTAGTTATTTTTTTCTTCCCAAGCGGGAGTAAAGTGAAGGTTTATTCCCTCGTTTTTGATTAAAAATAAGGTACTTTATTCCCTAGGGAATTCGAATTTCTTTATTAACATTGAAGTTTCTTTATTTATTAATATTGAGGTTTATATTAACACTAACAACAAATTCATTATTTGATTTGGTGCCGTCGATTACAACACCGCTGGTTGCACTAGTACTGGTTACACCCACGATCGTATAATTATCGTGTGTGATAATTCTTTTAGAATTATCCGCTTGGGAAGATAGCTTTGTATACATCTTGCGAATAAAGCTTCGTTAGTCCCTTAGCTGAAGATGACAGAGGGACCGCAGGGAGCGAGCACTACAGCCGCGGGATTAACATGGCGGTTTATTCCCTTGATACATAAATAACTATTATCTTACTTCATAGAATAAAGTGGCCATTTTGAGATTTTTTATTCTAACGGTGAAAAAATTTAACAAAAATTTCTCAATGTGAAGTCCGTTCAAAGATATTTGCAGGATACAACCCGAGTAACCCATAATCAGTGGTAATCTTTTACGACGGCCTGAGAGTGGGACGCTGTAAAGTTTGTTTACCTACTCGACCGCTACCAGAATATTTACAGGTCCGTATTCTGAGTTAATGCAATTTTTGTGTCAGCGGTGCCATCACTGAACAATAAAATTTGTCCAGTTTAACTAAAGTCAACATAAAATGTTTAATAAAGATAACTAATTATATATTTTTTATTCAGGACACATATAAACTGTTTATACAATTTAATTTAAAAATGTTGAGTACGGACCATTTCGGAAGAAAATCTGGTTGGCACTCGCCTTGATGAGTCTTGTGGCAGGGGTGCTATGCAGTACTTAGAACACCAAAACCATATCCCTCAAATATCGTTGACTGAGTTATACCTTAAGAGAAAACGTTGTATTATACACGTAAAGAAAAGTTGGCTTTATCTGCTCGTGATTCCTTCCTGAAACACATCACTCACAGATAATGAACAACTTTTCCTTACATATTTAATAAACTACCGTATTATATTATTGTATTATATATTGTACACCTATATTTAGTTTCCAACGATTCAAAATTTTTTAAAATTTCTAAATGATTTTAATTTAAAATAATAAGTGTAGAGCCGGTTTATGAGCTCAAGTTGAAAGTTAACAACGCGAATAGAATTTTGGTCACGTGATTCAGTTAATCGTATATTTAATTGCGGATTAAATTAATGACGCTTCTATAAGCCGACCCATATTGTCCTATTTCCACTGTCGAAATGAATATGATTCCAGTCTATCTGAATCAGTAACTATTAGCTAATGACATTATTTTTTAAGGGGTGAACAAACTAGAGAAGACAATTTTTCGAAATTTGTGATCGAGTTCGTATTGGAGCATTTATTGTTGATGCATTTTACAAGCGCAGTAGGTCTCATATGTACAATTATATGAAATAGCCTGTATTATGTATTTATTATACCAACCCTGGTCGATGTTTTTTGAGTTTTTACTCACTCAAGTTGTTTTTTGTTTTCTTTTTCTATTATCGTTATAAATAACTGCTTCTCATTCGTATTTGTGACTGATATAACTTAACCTTCGTAAATCGTTTTATTGCGTGAAAAACTACAATGTGGAACGTGGAGGGTTCAAACTATTACACATTAACTTTTTTGACACGAAACTGTTTACACCCAATGGTAGCGTTTAATTTTGTTTTAAATACACACCTACTACATAAAAATATACAAGGTGTAACGAAAAGTTGGGGTCAACGGGGAACCAGAGATTGCCCAGCTCAAAATAGGGGACGAATCGAATTGGTTCCCAAATTCTGTAATCCTCTCTAATTATAGTCGAATTGGTTCCCGGGGATGGTCGAATTGGTTCCCGTCGGTCAGGTAGGTCAGATAAACAGATTAAAGTATAATGATAACAGAAATGGCGTTTGTAAGTGTATGAACAAATTTAGTTCCAAAAGTTCCAAAACGTTCAAAAACAAATCGTATTTTAACAATTTAAAGACTGTGGATAAATATTTCTTCGAGTATTCAAGTACTTCCAAAACGATGGAGAAGGCGCATAGAACTTAATGGGTACTATGTCGAAAAATGTTAAAATTATATTTGTAATTTGTCTCTATTTTGATGCTTTAATAGTATTAATAGACATATTAACGAACGCAACGTTATTACTTGACGAAACATTTTACGAAATTTACAGGAGAGCATTGGGCTTAAAAAAATACATTCTCCTTTTTTTTAAATAACCAGTTAGCCATGAATAAATGAAATTTGTTGTTGGATTTTGTGCCAAGAAAATAATGATTTAAACATTTCTACTAGCTTTAAATCTAAAATATTAACATATATTTGGCTTAATCCTTTTTACCTACCTGCTCATGCGGGAGCCAATTCGACCATCACCTTTTACAGAATTATACTTATAGAGATTATTGGGAACCAATTCGACCACGACCTAAAATAGAGCAATTTGGGTCCGACTGTGCATTGCGCGTTTAAGCTTTGGTTCACGGGAGTTACAGTTCAGTGAAGTGGTCACTTAAACCACGGTTAAATTGTACAAATGCTAGTCAATTAATTTTCACTCCCGTGAAGTGGGAATTAAGCGGATATTCCCAAGTTGACATAAAAATTTTCTAGCGTTGACAGTTCATGTAATTTTGAAGTCTTTTCGAAAATTCATACAGGATTCACTGGACATTCATCGAAAAAAATCTTTTGTATTTATAAAAATTTCAGCTTGATCTCCACCAGGCGACATTATTTTAATATAAGTGCAGAAATCAATGCATTTTGGAAATCGAACGATGTTGTAAAATTCTCTACTATTGCTTTGCATCTCTTGATATGTGATTGGTAACTTAATAAAAATGGTTTCTAATCTAACAATAGCCTTAATGCTAACCCTATACACAATTCTACAAGCAATAACTGTGTCAATTCCAGAAAAATCTGCAACAATTTGCAAAAACGAGCCTGTGGCGTAAAATTTCAATGCTACGAACAACATAAGTACTGCCGAAAACAAATATTAACCACAAATTAAAATATTTTTAAATTATTTTCGATTTTCTTTAATAAATTTTAAATTGAACGTTAAGGATTGCCGATCTCAGACAATAAGACAATAACAATTGTCTTCGACCGGTAAACTCTTCTTACCGTTCTTGATACTTAATATACTATTTTGCACGATTGCGCTTTATTTGATTGTTTACCACACCTGTTTCCAAGACAGTACGTGGTGTTTGCTAGTTGCTACGTCCAAGGCGTCGACAAAATTACTTAGCGGTAAACATAACTTGCTGACTTGACAATTATTTTAACATTACTTAAAATAAATCTTTAAAAAATGTAAGGAACCTGCAAAAAACTTCATAAACATGACAGACGTTAAGGATACCGATCTCAGAAAATAATTGTCTTCGATCGGTAAAATCACCTTACCATTCTTGATACTTAAGGTTGAACTGAGTATAGTGGACTGTCTAAATAACTTTATGTACAAAATCATAAAATTTTAATAACATGTCTCTGCCTTTGGGTACAAAAAGCTCAAACGATTGAACTATACTGAGAACGTCCGAAGAGGAGCTGTTCAAGCAAGCGCGTGAACGCAAAATTTGAAATTGGATTTTTAAGAAAAATAATAAACATTATACTCTCTGTATGTTGTTCCTAAATTAAGTCGTTATCTCACAGGTCAATTTGAATCTCATTTTAAGTATTTGTTACAGTGTTTAAACGGGTTAAAAAAGTCGAGGTTATTTATTTTGTTATTAAAAAACTGTAAGTTCAAAATGCATGAAAAAAATATGGTAACTTTCTGAGGAAGAAACAATATACATAAATTAAAAAAAAACGTTAGTGTCATTTAAAAATATAATTAAAAAAACTAATTTTTCTAGTCATTTTATATTTTGTATTAAAAAATGGAACTAAGTTTTATGATATTTTTTTTATTCCTCGACACTGTTAAAATTTCCGGTTTTTCTCCGGTGTAAGAGAGTTTTAACAACTGTTTGGCATTTCTTAATACAAAACGTCAGATTATTTTTAACAGATTTAAAGCAATTTGAAGCCTTATTAAGTCTAATTCGAAGACTAAAATGTTGTATTTAACTCGTTTTCGTGTAAATCGGTTGATTTATTCCACCTCGTGGTTTGATAAGCCACTCGTGAAATGAAACGTCCAATTTACATTCAAACTCGTTAAATAAATAACTAACTATTATGGGTCGTGCATAAGACTTACTTGTAATACTTTATTTTTTTCATACTATTTGAACTTTAGGTTTTTCCATACAAACATTAAAATTATTATGCTCTTTAACCCGTTATAACTTGGTTTCAAACATTAAATCGAGATAAGGACTTGTCTGAAAGGTGACAAGTTAACCAATTAACTGGTTCAAAAGTTTTGAAAAATCAACAATGCCGCAGATTGTTTCTTTTTTTTTGCACTGATTAGTATCTTACTGTTTTGGGTGACTCAGAAGTATTATGACAACTTTCGAATGGTGGTAACAGACGTTCAACTAAGTATAAAAATGAATTGTTTACCAGCATTTTTAATTTTTTTTTAGAATCTGTCTTAGTTGTTTCCCTTTGGTCCCCAGTATTGTCTCTTATTGTCAAATTTGCTAGTGTGTTAGATGTTTTGTACCATCATAAGACAAATTGGTGATTTTTTTCACAGATTTGTTTAATGTTGCAAGGTCTTTCATTTCTGACGAGTAAGAAATACCAAAATATTAATTAAAAAATCTAACTTTTAAAGAGTCATATATCGCGAAAAAATGGTCATCAAACAATTTTTTTGTCATAGGAAGTATACTCAAAAGATGTTCCGCCATTTTTTAATCACTGTACCGGGTGTTTCAGAAACCACATAGTAAAACTAATCAAGTACAACAGCTTTTCTATTATAAATTTTTATTTATTATTTGAAATTTTCCTCCTTTCTTTTGTGTAAACGAGCCGATCATAGTTTAGTTTATACTAATAACAACAGTTTTCATTGTTGTTTTAAATTGTTCAAACACCACAACGAAAATGGTTCGGTACTTTTTTTTGTACCCATAGTACACGTTTCAAATTGTTATCTTCTGCAAAATTTTAAGTAAATTGTCGAAACTTTGAAAAAATTACAAATAAAAAAATGTTTCATTTGTTGAGCTCTGTTATGTGTTTCTGATACACCCTGTATACTTTTCACTTTTATAAAAAATTTACCACCTTTATGCAAGACTAAAAATTTCCCAGAACATTAATTCAAAAATTGAAGAAAGCAAGGGAGAGATTGATATACTATCAATTATTTTTTACAATTTAACTTTCACTCAAAAAATCATCATACTTACAGCAAAAATTACTGGTATATGTTATGTTAAGTAGAAAAGTATCAGTATAATCTTGATTTAATTAGTAAGTATATGGACTATATGAAGGGACAGATATTTTGTTGATTGTTTAAATGGGCGGACGGCTAACCACGGCCTTAAAATTTTGTAAGAATTCGACGACGTATGAACCTACCTTTTGGATGCTACTCACTTTTTTAAAGAAAAATTGCCTATTTTTTCAACTAACACCAACTAACAACACCAGGTTCTTCTTATACGAATACCTTTATAATCGTTTTCTCGTAAAAGATGATTTTTTAAACATCTTCGATTTACTCCATGGTTCGGCTCCTTTACATTTTTCTTTGTAATAGGTAAAATCTAAATGTCGTATATAATTGAACCGTTTTTAATATGCTTTCTTTAGTTATGAATTATTATGATCAAATTCCGCAAAGACTGTGTTGACACATTGTTTATGGAATGATGCTGACAGCGAGGAAATATGATATTGTAGGTGTTTGCTCTTATTTTAAATACCCACTCTCGATGGTTAAAATTTCACTGTGATCTTAGTTTTTGTGTGTAGGTAATACTAATACTGCCCGCTATAAGAATCATTTATAACTCTGACAGACTAAACAGTCGTTATCCTCAAATAGTCTTAGCACTGAAAAGGACTGTTCGTATAATACGTGCTATTGTGAAACCAACACGAAACGATTTCTAATTCAGTTTGAACCAACTGGTATGGAAAAATTAAAATATGCTAGCTGACCCAGGGGTGCGTAATGTGTATATAACACTTTTGCTATGTAATTATTATTTTTTAATGGATCATTCTATATACAAGCTGTATCAGAAATACGTGTGTTAATTTTACCACGTAATCAAACTCAACAAATTAAACAACTTTTATATATAAAGTTTTGCAAAATTCTTATTTATAATTTTCACTGCTTTACTCCTTTCTTTTGTGCAAACGAGCCGGTCAGTGTTTAATAATTAGTTTGGATTCATAGTAACAAATTTCAAATGTTGTTTTAAAGTGTTTAAATTGTCCTTTTCTATCTCAACGAAAATAGTTCGGCTCTTTTATTTGTGTAACCATAGGCGGGTACACGTTTTAGTATGTTATCCTTTTCCACATATTAAGTAAATCTGAGATTTTTTTAAATTACAAATACAATAGATGTTTTATTTGTTAAGTTCTGTTGCCTGTTAAAATTAAGACACGTATGATAGATACACTCTGTATAAACTATTAGAAGTCTATTTTCTTTTGTTTCGGAATTATTTAAACTTTTCGTTATAAAAAGACTAACTTTTCAAAAATCACTGCGCAGTTGCTTATGAATATTTTCCGACAAGTTTGCAACATAAAATCTTATAATAAAATCTTATAATATAATGATTAAGGCAAAAAAATCTATTGCCAACATTGAGTTATTGGCCTCCCTGCTAGGTTGTTATGTGGAGCTGTTTCATCTGACGGCCAAGTCAGCGATCGTAGATCGGAAGTGAATGACAATTGAGTACATTGAGACATTTTGACAAATAAATTTGATAGTCAAGGTTGCCAAATAAGTTTTCAAATTTATTACCAACCTGATTACAAAAGTCACAGTCATTAATAGTCGCCCGGTAGGTACTTTGTAGTTTTAGCAAATAGTCGACTTTTAGTTGAAAGATGCAGATAATGTACAGGGTGTGTCAAATCGCAAACAGTTGAATAACTAATTTTTTTCAAATGGAACACTATATATTTCTTTACACATATATTAAGAATATTAAGAAAAAAATTTTATTTGTTGTTTATTTTTGAGTAAGTACATATCAAGAAATAAATTACCATTTCACGTGTAAAAAATTCTAGGATAACAAATTTTCTTGTGATGAAATACATCTTTTGTAAAATCGCAAAAAATACTTTCAATGGGGGTTTCCAATGAATAGTAGAATAAAAATTTGTTAATAGATATTCAAAGTACGTACCCCATAACCTATGAATTTAAAAAAATAAATGAGAAACAGTTATGAATAGTAACTACAAAAAATTATGAAAATGCAAATCTTTAACCTAGCCATTTTAAACTTGACTATTTCGGCGGCAAAGAGATTAACCAATATAAAGTTACATGCCACGTTGTCAAATTTCAACTTGTTATGAACGAATATTTGCCGAAGAAATTGAAATTAAAAATTAACTACTATGTTCACTGCATAGTATTAGGTGTAAAATATAAGAGCGTATATGTTAAGTTAATTTTACTTTCTTCGGTTTTCTTTAATGTTTCAAGCCTTTAAGAAATAATTCAATTGAGAAATTTGGCAACAAGGCTTTGTACCGCGCAAACTCATCCATGTCTTAAGTCGTCATAACACATCCCTTTGAATTCGCCACTTTCCCGTCTTGTACTTTACAATTTTTTAGAACATTTAAAAATCGTTTTCACCGCTAAATTTTCACAATTCTGATAGAATAAAAAACTTTAATTCAAAAAAATTTAAAAAAAACATTAGAAACATCCATTTGCTATACAAACCCCATACATTTTAGAAAGCATGTCAAAAATGCCACCGGAAAATTTTTGGGTACAAATCAAAACAAATACATGGTGTTCCATTTGAAAAAAGTGAATTACCTATTCAATTTTTTGCGTTGAACTGTAGGTACTTTATCTGCGTGCTTTTACTAAAAGTCAGCTATTTATTAAAACTATAAGATATTCTCTAAGTTCTTCTGTTGGAAAATATTCATAACTTCATAAGCGACTTCGCAGTGATTTTTGAAAAGTTGTTTTTTTATAACGAAAAATTGAATAATTCCGAAACGGAAAGAGATAGACCTCTAATAGTCAATACAAAGTGCTATTACTTTTTCAAAATAGTTAGGATGTTTCATTAAAAAAATAACTTAGGGTTATAAATTAGTTTATAAATTTATGAGGCATAAAATATTGCTACATAAATAGGTACTCATAACCTTGTATATCACATTTGTTTCCGGTATTTTGTAGTCTATAGAATTCTATTTAATTAAACCTTTTAACTTTTAACATTGATTATTAAACTAAAAGTTAGTAGGTAAGTTTTATTTTAAGCTACATTATTTGTATTTATTTTTTTTATTTGTTTGCGTTTTTAATTACCTACTACTTTTCTAATCGCACGTCAACTTTCTTTCAGGAGAAGGCGGTTCCGCAGGTATGGCTGCAAGCGCGACAGGAGGCGTATCCGGCGGCGGGACTTTGCTTCAATGCACGGACGACCGCAGCACGGCATTGGCTGGTTGGTCGATGGGTGGGAGCCACGGGTCTGCGTTGGGCACGCCTACATTGTGGCAGTATCCTGGTGAGTACCTACTGTTGTTCAACATTGAGTTTTTTCCGAATGTTTTTAGACCGGTTTTAGAATTATTATTTATTATCGTTGTTATTTGTTTTTATTAGTAATAGTTATTTTCATGTGAACTGTGGTAGTAAGTGAATTTTTGAGTAGGCTTTTTTGTTAGAGAATTAATTAAACCGTTTGGTTTGTGGGAGGTCGAGTGATGACATGGCTGAAATGATGGTCTTTACAATTTTCATACATGGTAAGGTGAATTGCATGGAATGCTTTTGGTATTTTTTTTTGGTTGTGTTATTTATTATGCAAGAGATATATATATATATATCGGATGAATGAATTTGTAGTGTGGTGGGTATGGTATGACCTTTTTGGCAGAATTGTTAGGTACGTATAGACAGGTACACTGGTTTTTACAGAAGTATTTTTTTCAACAAGACCAACTTTTTATTTTGTTTCTTTTTTCATTTTTAGAAAAAATATTTACATCACGTCTAATATCTAATGGAAACGCCAAATAGGTATATTTTTTTAATTTTCACATCAAAATGATGTGGTATAATTTTTACCGCAAATACCCCTCCTCAAATGACAATAAGGGCCGGTTATTCAATTCGAACATAACCGAGTTTAACTTAAGCTAAGTTTAAGCCGACACCGAGTATTGCTCATTTACAAAATATCGATTAAGCTAAAGCTTTTTAAAACACGTTTTCGATAGCATCGTGATTTCACTATTTTAAAACACGCTTTCTATAGCAACGTCTTTTAAATTAAAATGTTCTAACAAAAAAATTTTTTAATAACACTTTAGTAATAACACTAATCGCTTAAAGTTCTTGAGTGTCTAGGTATGCAACTTTCATGTACGTTCGTTGCTTAACAACAGCGCTCTAACTTTAAGCTTGTGTTTTCGTACTCATAGGTATTATTAATTTATTAATAACTATTAAAGTCTTAAACAATATTAAAATTTGAAACAGTCGAAATTAAAAATTATTGGTTTTGTTTAACAATATAAGAAACAAGAACACGATTTGATGTTTGCGATAATGGACCGGATAGTAAAAGTTATAACGATAAATATGTAATATTAATCAATTTACTTACCGATTTTCATTTTCTAAATTGCCAGTAACTAGAAAAGTTCTCTTCAAAAAATATCCAACAGTTGTACGTCAACATTTTATGTTATCGTTTATAGGTACAAGGCAATGTACGTATGTAAATTTTAGAATACAATGATTACTTCAATTTAAATGATTAACCTCTCCTAAAAACTCTTTTGTCGCAAAATACATTATTTTAAAATGCAACATTTTACATCATAGTGACATTTATTATGTCAAGCGTTTTTGAGTTGTGACGTCATTCTTAATTTTTTTTAATGACAACCGATATTTTTGTTCACTGTTTTAGATAGTAGGTATTAGCTGTTTCAAAACTCTAAAACATCGCATTTTACCGAATATTCTTTTAATAAGATTGATAAAGTTTAAAAAATTTATTAATGATTAGATCTTTTATTGAAAGTATAAATTACATTAGCTTTTATTTTTTTGAATTGCATGAATTTATAACAGTTAATTTTGAAAGAAAATGCGACGTTGGCGTTTTTGTAGTTTTGAAACAACTAATACCTATAAGAAAAAACAATTAAAAATAAAAAAAATAATTAAACAAAAATAAAAATGTTGACAGTTAAACATACCTAATGGGCCTTATCTTTTTGTTCTTGAATTATTTTATGAACAGCAAGTGATTTTTATAATTTACTTTGTAAAATTTGCATGAAAACATTTAATACTCGTATGCCAGCTAACACAAAAAAAGCAAAACCCTCACCTCTTATAAAATAAGGCAAGAACGAAAAAATAAAATTTTCAACAACTTTTTAATTTTATTTTCTTCTTTTTTTGTTTTTTCTTTGCTTTGTATTTTTGAATTTTTTTATACTACCAGAAAGAGAAAAATGTAGGTATACTACCTAAAACAATAGAAATTGTCAGTTGCCGACATTTTTGTAGACTATTTTCGACAAAATAATATTCTGCATTATCTTTTTAGTGAAAAGAACAGCAAAAAGGTTTAAAAAGAGAATAAAATAAAATAAAAAATCGGTGTTAAACTAAATCCCAACGACAAATTTAGGGTCAAGAAAACTTATCAAGTCAAAGAGACAAACAATTATGAAATTGACTGTTGTTGCTAGAGGAGTAGAGGTTACAAACCGACCATGTATTCAGTAGATACTCGTAAAGGAAATTAATGGACGAATGATATTGACCATCACCATTTACTTATTAACGTATATAAGCATGTATGGGTTATTTACATTGTTGAAAACAGGAAAAAATAAATATTGGAAATTTGGAATAGCCTGTACCGATTTCTAAGAAGTTTTTTAACATTTAAATGTACAATGCGATAAAAAAGTCCTTCTATCAAGTAGGCAAATTACTTGAGTGTATCCGGTGTTTGTTATGATTTTGTAATAACGTAATAAAATATTAAAATTAAGTTTTCATTTTTTTAATCCTTTTTAAACTAAGTTATCAATCAGTTTATAAATTGTGTTGGTAACACTTGGTAAAAATAAAATTCCACCTCATGCTGTGGATTTGGCAACTTTCGATTTTTATTTAATCCCTACGTTCAAACTCTCTGGAGAAACGAATAGAGATCTATTCGTAACTTTTGATATGTTCAGTTATTTTTCTTGAAAAAAAAAACGTATCAAAAATGTCTAGACATCATTTGGATTAACAGAGAGGCTATGTTGAAAAATCAGAATAAATATTTTGTCTCATCTTGAATTTATTTTCATTTTGTCTGGAAAATTGTTCATAGTCCACTACGTGTCGTTTTCCCTCCCCCTCAATTCGAGCCCATCCTGTCGATTCGTTTTTTTTATATTTTTTTTATTTTAACACATTTTTATGTTGTGTGTTGTAGCGCCTGTTCCTATGGAGCCGATGGTTCCTCTCCCGGTACCAATGCCTCCCGTCGGATTCCAGCTAGTCCGTGACCCATCAACCGGAGGTCTCCTTCTTTTGCCCACAACCGGAATAGGTTAGTCGGGTTTTAGTTTCACCCCTTTTGTTTTTATTGCACACACTTCACACCACAATCATCTAATTTTTGTCAGAGGTTATAAGCAGTGTTGTGTTTTATTTTCAGAACCTCTGCAACAAGCCGTGGTCTGGCCTAGCTACCACCAACCACCTTCGGTTCTCTTACCTCCACTACCACCTCCTCCCCTACAACTTCTAAGCTCTGCTTCGTCTGATTATCTTTCAAGCAGTACAACACTACACCAACACACGCAAACTCACAGCACGCGTTTGGTGGCTGTGACTACAGACAACAAGCGCAAAATTCCGTTACCCATTCCAGCAACTACTTTGATTAAAATCGAAACAGATGCTACTTTGGACCAAACAAAAACACTACAAGCAGTTAGTACGATTGGTAATAGCACGGGGACTGTTTTTACCGAGCAAAATTTGGCTCCGTTGGTTACAACTCATGTCATCTACCAACATCCGAATTTAATTTTGTCACAACCGACGGCTTCGGAGACCTTATGTAGGTCGCAGGCGACCTCACCAGTCACTTGTCTGACACCACCTCCTGAAGCGGTTTCAAGCCCTGAAGAAGAACCTCTTGCAGTGCAAGACGCAAGCAATCAAACAGATACCCCAATTTGTAGTGAAGATGATACAGTAACCGAACACCACGAAATAACCGAACAGAAAGAACCACAAGAAAGTGCTTCCATTATCCCAGTACCTGAACAAATACAAGAACCTGAACAAGTGCAAAAAATTTCCATTCAAAAAGACGAAAAGTCTAAACCTGATATTAGTGGTTTAGAACTGCTATCAAACAGCATAGTGGAGTTCGAAAATGGCCGAAACAGTGTCAAACTTGAACAGATCGAGCAAAAAGACGCAAAAGAACCTTTAAAAGACAATGATGAATCAGAACGATCTGATACTTTAGGCGGCTTGAAGTTATTGTGCGCCCTCGCAGAACAAAGAATCATGGAAGAAAATGACGAGAAACACCGAATTGAGAAAGAACACAAAGCAGAAAAACGAAAGCTCAAACATGAACACGAATCGAAACGAAAGAAGAGTAAAAAACATGACTTAGAAAGCTACAGATCGTATAAAACACCCGAATCAGAAGAAGAAGTGAAGAAATTCATTGCGAGTAAAAGCCAAACGTCGTGTTGTGACGGCGATTGGCCGCAAATGAACGAAATGGAACTTGACATGAGAATGAAACTCGCAGATTTGCAACGACAATACCGCGAGAAACAGAAAGAATTGAGCCGATTGAAACCGAAAAAACACGAATGCAAGAAACGCTCTCGCAAAAAGTCGACGCAATCAGATCGCAGCATTACGCCACCACCGCAATTGGACAAAATTGATTTTGGGACCGTTGACAAAAACCAGGAACTAATAATCAAACCTCCAACACTTTGCGCCTTTGATAAATCGCCTAAACTTGAAGCAATAAAACAAAGCGACCGGATAATCAACGATTATAAAAACGATCTGTTGAGACAACAAGAAGAATTGGAGAGAAATTCCTCGTCGAAAAAACGCAAAGTCGGACGACCTAAAAAACTCTTATCCTCTTTGGGTTGTCAGACAATTGTGGCTAAAAAACCGAAGAATAATTTCGTGGGCTATTTCCTCGCAGCTAAGGAAAAATTACAATTGCAAAGGAAACTGTACGCGAATAGTCCGCTACGATATTTGGACGAGACCACAATCACACATAAGAAGAACAAAAACAATAACATTGTTATTGCGTGTAAAATCCGCCCGAAACTTAAAGCCGAGCCTACAATTAGGACCTACAATGACGAAGAGTGGGAGACAGAACCAGAAGAAGAAGAGGATGAGGAAGAGGAGGGAGAAGAAGAAGAAGAAGAAGAAAAATCGTTGGTGGATGAATGTGTTAAAGAAAAAGAAGAAATAGAAGAGAATATTGTTCAAGAAGTTGAAGAGGTTAAAGTCGTGGAGGAAGCAAAACCGGTTGATAATCGGTGTATTTTAACTGCAGAACATTTGGAAATTGATAAATTGAGAGTTCTGACTGCGATGGGTGGGCTGTTCTATGCTGGTCATTTGAATGCTGTAGAACCGCCTGATGTTTACTCCATTACGTTAGATGGGGAAAGAGGGAACCGGCCTCATATCATGTCCAGAGAGGAAATTTTGAGGGATGCAGTAAGTTTTTTATTTCTTTTAAAACCGTGTTTATGCATTGTATCACCGGGAAGAATGATAAAAATGACGAAATTGTAAACAATTATTGTTTTGTTTCTTCATTATCTTTTTTTTTCCAATTTATGATATACATTTGTCTTAAAATCAAACACATTTTTCGTGAGGCAAAACCTTGAGACAAATGGGTTTTCGATTTTTTCAAAAAAAAATTGAAAGTAAGTATTTAAATTTTTTAAATCTATCAGTTTCTAAAAGTTTCAGTTTTACAATTCCTAATTTTTTAGCTTTTTACTCTTGCAAATGTCAGTTTTTTTATTTATTGTTTCTTCTACTTTTATTTCAGAATTTTTTTAGTATCTCAACTTTTCATTCTCTTAGTTTCTTAGTGCTTCATTCTTGCTGTGTCTTAAAGCCTCGTATTTGAAAAAAAACTTTGATTATACATATTTTTATTTGGCTAATGATTGTCTTATTTAAACAATAAGTGTGAAATCTGTTAAACATGGGTTTAAGGAATTTTAATACAGATTGACGCACAACTTAAATTCTCTTCCATTTAGGCCTAGTTTCTGGAAACATTTAACGGAAAGGTAAATTTAAACTTCAATTAAAACATAGTAACGCCAATCAGATGCGCACTACCTTAGCAACTAACTGAGAGATAAAATTTAAATGAAGTTTATTCGTACCAGAAATCGGGCCTTAGTGAAATAAAAATTAAAAAACTAACTTATTTAAGATTTGGGTTTTGCTTTATCTATCAAATGCCTGTATACGATTTCAAAAAGAAAAAAATATTTGATGGAGAATGTGCAATTCTAAAACAGGGAAAATAGTATCTCGAAAATTAATTTGGGGTATAGGGAATCCAGACAAAAATTTGGGTAAATGAGAAAAACGCAATAAAATTCAGCTTTCCATTTAGAATAGCAAAGTTCATTCAGAATTTCTAGTGTGACCAGACGTGTCGTCATGTTAGAAATATTTTCATTGAACATAACCTACCGCATTATGCTTGTGTACAAAATGTCAGATGAATTTTTTTACATGGAGCGTTTTACATTTTATTTTAGAAGTAGAAGTACAATAATTACATATCCATATTCTAGTGAAATTTATCATATCGCTGGGTTAGTTTAATGAACAAGGTACAATACCTCAAGGAAAAAATTGAAATTAATTTTTTACACCGAACTGAAACTTACTTTTTATCATTATTAACTGCATTTATACTCCACTAAGAAAGACACTTACAAAAGCTAACAATACAACATTAAAATATTCTTAAGTTGTCTGTACCCTTTTCTAGTTTTTCGCTTCGTTCTTTTTACGTTATCGCATCGACGCATCGTTATCACAAGATGCTAGTCATTCTTTCACTGGCTGAAAAGCAAAAACTTGTGTTCGAGTAGTGAAAGAAGAGATGCGATGAGCGATAGGTTCTAGTCGAGGCCGAGGCTAAGCAAGTTTAAGACGACCGGTTTGATGTTTGATGTACTGTGAATTGTGGAACCGTGGCACTTGTTGGGTCAAGTAATATAACACCGCTGCTACGGCCAAGCCAGCAAAATCACAATGTACAGTAACAAAAAGTTACCAAAACTTTTGATATAACTGTAAAATACCAGATTGTACATTATCATCATATGGAGAAGTTAATAGGATGCTATATTTTTATTGTATTTTGAATTAATCGAGTTTTCCTCAGCTTTCCCCACACCTAAGTTTTGCAGTTGTCGAAAAATTGATTACTTTATTATTTCAAATGTTTCAAAGTTGTGTTTAGGTATTTAAAAGAAAAAACTTTCATTCATTTCATTTCGTTTTATTTGGTGTTTTAATATTTCGAAAAAAAAGTTAAGAAGCCCTAAATTGAAGTTGCGTTTGCAGAACTTCAATTACTTACTCATAACTCAATTGTTCCAGAAGGAACGCCTCACAAATAACAATTTAATTTTGCTTCAATCTGAATTAACATTTCCTACACCTATACATACATAATACGTATGTTTAATAATTTTCACTACTACTTCAAAATTTTTGAAAACCTAGCTATGAGTTATTTCCACTATTTGAGATGTTTTGGAATGAAGTTTGCTTGTTGAGGGGATTTTCGGTTGAATCTCTAAGGTATAAAAACATGAGAGTGGTCATTTGGCACTTCATTAACCTTAAACAATAATGTACAATTTCCAAAAATCTATCTAGAGAAATAAATATTTAGTAGCACACGCTGTTAATACTGGGTGATTATTACATTAGTACTTATTGAATTACAGTAAAAATATACTTTTTGTAAGTCCTTAACTTTTACGATTTTTTAGACATTTACACTGACTTTATCTTTTATATATTATTACATAGTACGTATTTGGAAATCTTGTTTAGACATTTGAAAGGTAAACCTTAGATCTTTCCTTTGGCAGTTTCAAATCTCGTATAAAAGTGACAAACTTTTGAAAGTTTTGAAGGTTGTTTGAAGTTCTCTAAACTCAATTTCTAAATTAATGCCTAATTTTTTTCTTTACTAAATGAAGGATAATTACAGTGAAGATTTTATTTTGCTTAACATTGGCGTTTCTATAGTTTCTACGTTTGCAATGCATTGACACTTTTTAAAATTGAACTTAATGTAATACAATTAATTGTATTATGTGTATTATGTAATGTTAAGCGAAATAAACTCCATATAATACAGAAGATCTAAGAATTCTGGTAATGCGTTGATATAATTTTTTTTAAATTCAACTTAGGGGTAATAGTGTTATGTGTGTTACATGAGGTTCAGTCAAATAAAAACCTCAATGTATAGTTGTTTTGTAGAAAATATACTTCTTATTGAATAAATGGCTAATTTTGTTAAAATATTTATTACAGTTTTTGTAAATACTTTGAAACAAAAAGTAAAATGAAAACACCAATTATATTGGTATAAGGAGTGTTATTACAGATCGTTGCATAATTTTGCAAAGCTATTATAAAACTAAAATGTTATAAAAGTTGGGGCATTTTATTTGGAAAAATTGTGTTATGGGTACCATCGGTGAACATAAAAATCTGGTACATCTAAAATTTGCTCATTGTGTTTGAAACTTTTATACTGTCACTGAAGACAAAAGGCGTCAGAAATCTAACGGCAGCCGCTGAAGGTTTTTGAACCTAAAGAGATTAGTTAGATCAACTGTGTTAACTGTGCTTCATCTTTGTAAATGTAAAGAACATTTGAAAACTGAACTTAAACTTAGTGCTTTTGACACAGGTCTTTGGTATGTCACAATTTTTATAACCTTATTCGCAAAAACCCAATTAACAAATACAAATTTGTAATTTTTTGATTTATACAATTGTCATGCTTGTACCAGTTTTTTATCTCCACCGATGGTACTTAAATTTTTCCAAAAGTAACTTTAAAAATTTTTGTTTTGTTAATTTTTTGCGGATTTTTTTTAAATGTCCAAACACGGTTTCAGAATATTTTGAAACGAGAATGTTACCGATTTTTGGAGAAGAAGAAGAATAAACGATCTTTTGAAAACAACTTAATTTGGGTACAGGGAAACCTGAAAAAAACCTTTCTGAAATCAAAATTAATTGAATACCATTAACAAACAAAGATTTCCATTTAAAAAAAGTTGACAACTACTTACGGTGTAACCGTATGTGTAGCCATCCTGAAAATGTATGTTGAAATGTGCTTTTATTGGACAGCACCTAATAGATTGCTTGCCCAGCTTTCCAGATGAATAGTATTTTGAATAGATTTCCCAATACTTTAATGTGTGGTGTACTGATATAGACGGAACATTCTGAACTTTGGTAATCACATTTCAGACAGGTCGTCTTATCCGAACAAGCTAAAATTTTGCATACACACATCATCTGTTTACTTTTATGAATAATTTGCAAACAGCATTGTTATTAACAATTATTAGCAATATCTCGTCTCTTGATTGAAATACGAAAATAATTTTTGGGGCTTAGTTTTTCAAAATCTATTAAAGATTAAAATAGGTTAAAGTGAAATTAGGGGCAAATCCTGAAATTCAGATGACACCTACCATAAAAGTTAAGAAAAGTGTATTTCTAAACATTTCTTAAACGAGCGTGTCGTCTTTTGAAATAGAGTAATAATTATTATTTCGCAGATTGTGGAAGTGGCACCGAAAAGTACCCAAGAACTAGTCGCTGGTACCAGACTTTGTGCTTACTGGAGTCAGCAATATCGCTGTCTATACCCAGGAAGTGTAGCGGAACCGGGCACTCCGGATCCTGCTCTCGACTCCAAGTTTGTTGCCGTGGAATTTGACGATGGTGATAGTGGAAGAATAGCTTTAGACGACATCAGGCTATTACCACCCGATTACCCAATCATTGGTGAGTTAATCTGCTTTCATTCGGGAAATAATTGACGATAAAACCGATAATTGTATTGTTGCTATTTGTCCTCGTGATGCTTGAATTATTCTACTGTGACAAGTTGTTTTGAGTTTGAACAGAAACCGGTAGTGATTAATTAATTACGCCGTTGTGGTTTAGTTTCCAACTTTATAGTTCTCATATACGAATGTATAATAATAATTATTAACACAGAGACTTAATCCGTGTGATTACTGAACGATGTTTTAGTTCTCATTATTTATTAGTTGGTAACTGCTAGAAGATAATCTGCAATATCCGGAATTTAAATATGTTATATGCATCGTATTTGTGATCTTTAAAGGAATATTTCCAAGGTGTCAGCCTTCTGATTAATCCGTTTTGGATTAATCGAAATGCTTTGAGAGTTGACATTGGCCTTTCCTATGCTTAAGTTTTTAAAATAGTTTAAATATCTTTAAATATCGATCACTTGATTTTATGAGGCGTTTTTTTCTTTTTGATTGATAAAACTACACCAGTTGTACAATGTGTTTTTTTTTAAAGGTTCGCATCTAGTCGCCTGTGAATTTCTCATGTAAAATCCGAAAATGCCGCTTCATAGAACTAATGATAGGCATTTAGACATTTATTAAGTCTCCAATTCGGAAATAAGCTTCGATAATAAGAGTGTTTTCTTGCACGGTGTAACAATTTAGTTGCGTTTTAATGGAATTTTTAAAAGAAATAAATTAATCTGTCTTAGCTGACAGATTTGGCATTTATTGGCAGAGGATTCGACTAAGCAAAGCGGCACATTTTTTTTACATGTAAACCAATTTCAAAGTTAACTAGATGAGAATCATTTAAAAACACACTGTAGTTCAGAATGTATCAGATTAATATCAGAATGTATCAGATTAATATCAGAAAGTATCAAATGTATTTCAGATTAGTCAATTGTATTTCAGAAAATATTAAATGTATTTCAGATTGTATTAAATGTACGTAGTTCTGAAAGTATCAAATGTATTTCAGAAAAGATAAATTGTATTACAAATGATTTTCTACAATACATCTGATATACTTTCTGAAATACAGTTGGAAAAGGTGGAGTGCAAACTAGTGGAAAAAATAAAATGTACTCTAATGAATTGTTACCTTTCGAAACTTGATGATTTGACTCCTCATTTTACATCTACATTTTAGTGCGTTTGCAGGCACATTATTAGAAAATTGCAGTGCCCTTGGTTTTTGGGATATCGAGTTGGGACTTTGTCCGTAGGTAAACAAATCCCTGAGGTATTTTTTGATGGAAAGACAATACATTGCATTGTAATGCATTCTTTTTGGTAAATTTTGAGGGACCGTAACTTGATTTTTTTTAATAGCACCCCTTGTATTACTAATTATTATTTAGTGTCTCATTTTACATCTTTTTTACCTCTTTAGTGTAGGAGATATTTGGTTTTTCTGAAAAATGCACACAAAATGTCTTGGATACTAATGTAGCATGCTATGAAAAACAATACACTTTGACCTACTAATGTCAGATTGATATTTATAGTAAAATGCATACCTTGAAATCTCATCTAGACATAAATTTTAATAAAATTTTGACAAGAAATTATTAAATAAAAATGACAGAAATTTACATTGGAGAAATAAGGAAATAAAAAGCTGAGGCATAACAAATCAACAGCGATAACATATTACTTGCATTTACAAAACTGTTTAAAATGACGGCTTTCTCAAGCACTAAAGTAATACATTGGTTAATTCTTTTTAAAAATTCATCGCCTCTAATGTGGCATTTTCAATTCTACGAAAAGCTTTTATAATTCTTGCATATTTTCTCTCGTAGTGCCGTCGTTTTTTATTTTTATTTAATGATTTGTATGCATTTTACATGAAAAATTTATTGTCAGAACAAAATCAAATTATCGCGTACAACAAACGCCAGTCTGATGTTGTTATGTCAGAATTTATTGTTTTACATGGCACACTAGGTTGGTATCCAAGAGATTTTATGTGCATTTTTCAGAAAAACCGAGTTATCTTCGAAACTATCAACTTTTGGAAAAAAATTAAGAGGTGAAAAAGATGTAAAGTGAGATGCTGAGTAATACTCAGTAATACAATATAGAGGGTGCTATTTGAAAAAATCAAGTTATGGTCCTTCAAAGCTTACCAAATTGAATGTGTCAGAGCATGGTAATCCTGCAATGCAAATGGACAGTCTTGTCGCCGAAAGATACCCCTGAAAGTTGTTTATACACTGACAAAATCCTGACTTAATATCTCGAAAACTAAACGCACTGCGGTTTTTTAATTATACAGCCTGTATCAGAACTCATTCCCCACCGGAAATGTGTGTATAGTTTAGGCAATTCTGAAGCTAAAGTTCCTTTACAAAAAATTCTAACTCTTTGCGTTTGGGAGATAAGAACGTTTGAAAATACCCAATCACAAAAGGCCTTGCTCTGGAGGATTAGGGGAACAAAACACGTTGCTAGGAAAACAAACATAGGTAGAACGGACAATAAAAGTGGGCACTTGAATTATTTTTTATTCCTTAGTAACGCATCTACTGTATGCAGTACACCTGGGAGAGAGCTTCTGGGATTGGTCATTTTGAGACCTCTCTATCTCGCAAACTAAGAATAAAAGACCTACATTTTTTTGCATTTTTGCCATCTCTATTGCTGTTACCACTAGAACTTCTCCGGTGGGGAGTGAGTTCTGATACACCCTATGCCTGTAGACGCACAAAATTCAAAAAAAAATTAAATATTTTGTTAAAGGCTGCACTGTAAAAATGAAACAGCCTGTATAGGGCAAAATAATTTTAGAACGTGCACTTTGACTTCTCATTTGCAGTGCCATTTGATTCATTTTGATATCTTTGACAGTGTAGGTGCAATTGAGCACGCCCATATTAATGACTCACCGTGTGTAGCTACTTTTATGAAAATTGTTTAACGAGCGTAATGTTTGCCAAATCGAGTGACCGTAACCATAAGCACTCAAAAAAAGTTTATAATTTTCGACACAATTTACCTATTTGTCGGCATATTTATTTATTTGGTGAAATAACTGCGTTTCTTATTTTTAAATGAAGGCTTGTAAAAAGGAAAAACGATACAATTTAAAGCATTTTCAAATTGTAAAGCTCAATAAACAGCTCCACATACTGGCCTTAGAAACTTAAAATATCATTGAAATCACCATTATGTTAGTGACATTTGTAATTTCCAGAATATGACCCCAATCCTCTACTCAGTCTCAGCAAACGTCGTCGCCGCACTTCGACCTCTGTTTCAACCGAAGAACGTCAAAAAGTTCCTCCGCAACAACCACAACCCCCAATCCGAACTATCGAACCCCTAAAACCGATCCCGGAAATAGAAAAAGATACGGAAAAAGAAAATCAAGACATCAACAAACCTGACACTGAATCTCACAAAGAACGTAAACGCCTAAAGAAAAAGAAGCGCGAGAAACTAAAACAAAAGCTTCTGCATGAAGACAAAAAGAAGAAAAAGAAGCACAAGTGTACTGATGAGTTTTGCAAGCATAAAAAACACCACAAGAAACACAGGAAGCACAAGAAACATCATCATTATGAGGAAAAGAAGGACGAACAAGTGGTGCAGCCGATCGAAGTTCCTGACTGTGACAGTGAAAGTGTTGAGCGTGGCGAAGAAGACGATTCTTCGGTTTTTAATCCAGAAGATGAAGTTACTATGGATGATATCATTGAAGCAAAAGCCAAATCCAAGGTAATGTTGGCCCAAACCGATGATTGTTGCATTTCTAGTATTTTTTAACAGAAACCGATTTTGTCTAAAAATGGAGGTCTTTAATACACTTGTTTTTATAACGTAACTCTTCTTGTGCTTTTTATGCTTAGTAGGTATTTAGTTATTTATAATGTTTGCCAAAATGAGTGAGCGCAACAAACAAGTATTGTAAATTATGCGTAAATACTAATATAAATATGAAATTAAATATAAATGTAAATTATAATAATCTTTCCATAAAGTATAACGTACAATTTTTTTCTAATTCTGTCGTAAATTGAAAATTTATTCCCGCAATTTTATTTTACCTTTTACTGAGTAAGCAAATCAATTTCATTACATCACTTGTTACGAGATAAGCGACAGTACATCACGTCGAAATTAGATGTAAAATCTGACATTTGGTAACGGGATTAAGGAAAAAAAATTTTGTTAAAACAAATTTTTATAAACTGTATTAACAAAAGTCACTTATTTTTAATTTTTTTGATGCAGAAAACGAAAAAAATAAGAGACAGGCAAGAATCGTGCGAAAGTCGAAGTAAAATGAGCGCGTTTTTACCGGCAAGACAATTGTGGGGTTGGTCTGGAAAAGGTTATAAAAGGCCGAGGGCGAAAGGTAGATCCAGAAAACAGTTCTACAAAGCCATCCAACGTGGAAAGGAGACAATAACTGTATGTATAAACAATTTTTTTAAATCATTCATCATTTAGGGTTAGTCGATAAAGTGTTCACTTTATTATTAAATAATGTTTTCCATCTTTGACGTGAAAAGGTAAGCTGTGTATATTATTGAAAATATAACATGAGCTAACCACACTTTTTATAAAATCTTACTATATATTTGATCCAAATTTGGACATTTTAATTAAAAAAATATATATAGCAAAAAATTGACTGTCTGTGTACACATTTGTTGGGAATTGGGTGAACTGAAACACATTACACAATCAGTGCATTTGGGTGACATTCTTTTTGTATATTTTTGGTTTTGATTGCACGATTGTTTCAATAGTGAAGTTTATTTAAACGCACCGTGATTGCATGTTTTTTTTACATTAGTTACAATAAATTATTCTTTGACGTTTCTAAAATAAGATTGTCAAACGTCAAAAAATAATCCATCAAATCCCAGACGAGAGTTTCGATAATTCCTCCAAAACTTTTTCAAACTTGTTCGAGGCACTTGGATGCTCGTAGCTCTTGCCTGGTTTTCGAAAGGTTTTGCTAAATACTTTTCAGTTTTAATGTTTTGCTTGCAACAAAAATTCTCACATCATACTAGACTGAATTTTTTAGCGTTTTAATATTTTATTAGAGCACGCTTTACATAGCTTTGTGTCAAAAATTGAAGTCTTATTTCGCACATGTTTTGCCACATTTTCGGTGCGTACGCTGTGTGTAATAACTTTGCTTAAATTCGACAGATCATTTTCGTGACATTTGCTTGGATATTCGTCTTTTCATATTAAAAGAATTGACATGGAGAAAAAAAGATTCCCCAAATTCTTTAATAAAACATTAGAGTGTGTGAATGATTGTTGATAAAGGGGTAAGGAACAGGTAAGTTTGCAAAAATATTGAATGTTTCAAAAAGCATAATGTAATTGAATTGATGTTTGAAAACAAAGAAAGGAAAAAAATGTGTGTTGGGAAAGAGTGAGGGTAAGTTGAGTGAGACTGAAAAGTAGTTGATTCCAAAACATTTGAAAAAAAGGAGCAGAGAGCGACAGAAATCAACAGTGACTGCTTATCAATCAAAAATAGAAAGTTGCTTGATATGTGCCAAATACAATTCAGTATTGCCAAGTACAATTCAGTATTGCCAACTCAAACAGTCACTGTTGAGTACCCGGTAGGAACTGCCTATTTTAACAAACACTTCACAAATAAGCAGTGCTGCTAGCCCCAAAAAATCATATTCGCTATTAGGAGACTAACAGGATAAACTTCTTCGATTATTTACTCAAAAAGAAGAAAGTCAATGTAATTCTGAACTTAATGTGGTCTGTTTTAGCAAATAATATGCTAAAATAAACTGCCATATTAGCACAATGACATGCTATAAAAAATTTTTTTTTCTTATTTTTGACGAAATTTCTCTTAAAAACGAACTAATTGAATGAAACAAGAAAAATATAAGATTTCTTTTTGTGATCTTTAGACGCAAGAACTTGTCTCTATAATCCTAGAACGAACTGAAATGATCGATACAAGTTAAAATTATGTCGATTTCGATCTCAACTGATGATTTTCAGCTAGTTCTAGAAAATTGTTTTTACCTCAAAAACTTGATTAAACAACTCGAAAAACGGCAAGGGGTGACACGATTGCTGTCTAATTTGTTGAGTTTTTTTCTTATTTTTAACGAGTTTTGTTGCTGTGTCTAGCTGAAACACCAATTGAGTCACGTTTTTAGATAAATGGTAGCAGCTCAGTTGTATCTTTTGGACTTAAATAAGCAAATCTGGCAACACTGCAAATAAATTTAAAGATTTGTATTAGGGAAAGACTACATAATATAAATAAAAAGGATAAATCGTAGGTAGATCAAAAAAAGATACTGTTGAATTTAAGCAAATGGATACTTCTCATCGTAACGGAAAACCGTTAAAATTACTTTCACCTTTAAAGAACTAGAAATTCGAAAACAAATTATATTTTGTCTGGAATGCATCATTTATGTCAATAATGATGAAATAGGGACCTTTGTTAAAATACACCTACACATTTTAATAACATACAACAAGTGTTCAATAATTGTTCTGGTCAGATCGCCTATGTGTGGCAATTGTCACAAAAAACGGATGTTTCGGTTAACATTACAAAACAATGTTAGATGACAGCTGTCAGTGTAAGGTTAGGTGCAGACCACTTATGAAAATGCGGAAAAAAATTCACACTTTCAACTCTGCTTGCAGAGTAAATTCTTGAACGTCTGAATACAATTATCATGATTTGCATTGTGATTTTTATCAAAAACGCCTAAATGCAAAAATAAGACAACATTTAGATAGTTGACAGCACACCATGTGAACTTATCACACGTTCATGCTAGAAAGAGAAAACCACAGCAAACTACGACCAGAACAATTATTGAACACTGAACACTTGGTATAATGTTACTCACATCATTAGTGGGGTAAAGCATCATTATTCATTACTAACTAGGGCACGTATCATATACAAAATTTTATCTACAATTACCGAAAACAAACACCAAATCCCATTTTATAATCGATTGTGACTATTATTAATTCTTTAATAAAATTATAATTGAATGACGTTTCTCTATAAGGCAATTGTAGATTTAAAAAATAAAACAATACTATAGTTATATAATTATATAGACTCCTAAGATCTACTTGTAAATTTAAATAAATCCAAACTAAATAGCATTTGAAATTCAAATTACTAGCTCTGACTAAGGCGAAATTCTTTTAACAGATTTCGCATTTTGATGTTAAGTTTGATTTTTTTTTTTTTGAACAAAAAGCCAATTAGTTTGAACTTGTGATATTTCGCCGAATCAGTGTTAGTGCATGTCCAAATTTTAAACACAAACATATTTCTTACACTTCTTTAATGCATAGGTGGGCGATTCAGCTGTATTCCTTTCAACTGGAAGACCTGATAGACCTTACATTGGAAAAATTGAGGCCATGTGGGAACTTTGTGGAACAATGGTTGTTAAAGTGAAGTGGTTTTATCACCCGGAAGAGACAGTCGGCTGTCCTTTGAATTTGCAATATCCGGTAAGTTTTTAAAAGGTTTTTTACAGACTGATCCATAAAAACTGAGTCTGTTGGCAACAGATTTGAAAATATTTTTGCTCATAATTTGCAACACTGCAACCAAATTCGATTTCTCTTGACATTTATTCGACGTACAATCCCACAAGATTGCTAAATTGTTGTTAATTGGAAGTGTACTCCATTTGTACTCCTTAAAATTTACATCCAGTGTTGCCAACAGACTCTGTATTTCTAGATCAAGTCTGTATTTTGCAAGAGTATTATTGTTATTGTTATCCGTCCAAGCTGAAATTTTGCATACATACGTCATCTCCATAACATAACCATAATATGTAGTTTAATAATTTATAAACAAATTAACTATTGTTATAAACTATTATTGTTATCTTGGCTCCTAATTCAAATACGAATATAAAACCAACTCCATTAGATAAAACAGAAAAAATCCTACAAGCTGAAGTTTTGCATGCACACCGAAATGTACACGTTATTTCCATGACCTTTGCTTAAATTCAGATATGGAAAAAGACCGTATTCTTGTCTGAATTCTCAAATAAATATAGCAAAGTAAAACATAGAAAAGTAAAAAATTATGTTCAACAATTCAAATTTCAACTTTCAAGGAAATTTGTCAAGTCAGGTCAGGTCAGGTCAGTAAGAGAAGAGTTCTTTAATTTTTGTATTATAGTTAGATAGTTTAGGCAACTGAACCTCCAGCTTTTCAAATGCAAAATTTTTCAAAGATTCTGAATTTTTTTTAATTTCTCATCTACGACCGTTAGTTCTTGAGAATGAGTCTCAAAGTTTGAGGCACTGGTTAAAATAATTTTTTATTTAGACATTTTTTGTATTTTGTTATTTTTTGTTAACTTTCTCGTTTAACCTTTCTTCCACAGGGAGCTCTTTTCCAATCGCCACATGTGGACGAGAATGACGTCCAAACAATCTCACACAAATGTGAAGTTTTGCCACTTGAAGAATACACAGAACGACTCGGAGACGACCCACAACGTTACGCTATGATTTACGACAACAACGACATCTATTACTTGGCGGGATATTACGATCCCACCACAACTACTCTTAAAATGGAGCCGAATATTCCCTTTTCGAAACCAGACTGACACTGAAGCAATAAAGAATTTGAATAATTAACAATAATTAAGATAGTGATTTTCGGTGCTATATTGGAAATGTGTTTACGTTTTTTCTGGTTTTGATGTTTTCGTTAAGTTTCGAGTTGGTTGTAGTGTTTATTTGACAACAAGTGTACAAATAATACTACTTTTTTGAATGCATTTGATAGAACAATTCGTGTACCAGTTTTTTTTGTTGTTTTAAGACAATCTGAGCATTTTTTCGATGTTTTTTTTTGTGGATTTTTCTATCAAATTCCGTGTTGTAGATAGATTTCAAATGTAAATAAATAATCTTAATGTTATAGTTTTGCACAATGTAGATTGAAGAATATATTTTCATAGAATTTGCCATTTCGGTCTTATAATATTGGTATCCATAAAAAAGTCTATCAATCTTTGGAACTATTGGTCTGATATGGGTGCCTAGTTTTGTACATTATACTAAAAAGACCTAATGGCTACTATTGGAAGCAGTATTTTATCACAAACTTTGAAATTGTTTGACTGCATGTTAGTACTTAAATCGGCGGAAATGTTTGATACGAAAATTAGTCCATAAGGTTTCAGAGGGTTAGACCCGAAGTATTTCAAAATGTGATGGCGCGAAAATGTCATATATTTTTTTAAACGGTAGATATTAAAACCACGAGACGGTCTGGTCAAAAAATTTCAGAGTTTCTTTAATGTTTGAATAAATGTGCAATGTACTCATGTTAGTATGTACTTAGATCTCTCAGTACTAAAAATATATCCATATGTAGTAGGTGCAGATATGCTTAATCATACAATAGAAAACAGTAAATGTCTCCATACTTCAAGAAAGAATTTAAATATTCTTCCTAAACATTTTATTTAAATTTGTACCTATACGCTTATTAAAATCAATTTAGTTTTAGGTGCTTACTACTAGGTGCTGTTCCGTCTACACAGCCACAATATGTTGAAAATATTTTCAAAATGGCGACACTTGCTTTCGGTGGCAGTATCTCCTTTGTTGTTTTTTAATGTGTTTTTTGATTATTCAAATTATTTTAAAAAACTTATGTTCCACAATTTGAGATATTGTGGAATAAATTCTGTGTGTTGGTAAAACTTATTTAACTTTTTAAAAATAAAAATAAATTGATGTATGGAAGAAATCAAATTTGATACAAATTAACGATAATTAATAATTATTTTGCATATTTAATTCTTCTATTTCAAAACTTAAAAGTACACAGTAATTACGTTAGTTTATAAAAATTAAAACTTTAATTGAAAATTTAATTTTTTAAATTGACAGAGAATTTAAAAAAATAACTTTTTTATTTGAAATAAAGAGCTCTGTTTTTAATTGTGGTTTTATTTTAAGGGAAGTTTATGAGTTTTCTTTATATATAAATTTACTCTTTTTTGATATATTGTTTTTACTTGTACCATCCCCTTCAAAAATTAATAACTTTCTTTGAGAATTGAAAGAAAAAGTTTAGATTTTTCCTCTGGCGTTTTGAAATTATAAAAAGATCTTACACATTTGAGAAAATTGAGTTATGGATACTTGAGGCTCCCCAAACCTAACCTTAAAAATTCTCGTTTCAAAATATTTTGAAACGCGAACGTAATCCATTCTTGGAAGGAAACTATTCAAATCTAAACAATTTGTAAATAAATACCTTGAAAAAGTTTGTCAAAAACTTTCTTTTAAAAAATTAGATCATTTGAAAAATGCACTAGCTGTCCATTTAAAGTAACAATGTTTAACCGGAAGTGGCGCCATCTTAAAAATCATTTCGAAACGGATTACGGCTGTGTATAAATTTTTAGAAGAAAATCGTTATTACAACTCAGTACTTCTATTGTAGAGTTAGACGGAACACTCTGTATACTTTTTCAAAATATTATCTGAGTTTGTAATATCCATGTGATTTTTAATATATCTTTCAAAAAATTATATCAACATTTTTTTTTAATTTCATAATATATTCAATAAATGAGTACGCGACAATGTTGATGTAGTTTTATTTAATACAACAGGGTGAGTCAATTATGGTGTATTTCAGAAATTGTTCAGATTCACTTGGTTGCATCTAAAGAATTTATGAAACATGCCACAATTGACTAACCCTGTACATATGCTATTTGATTTACTTAAAAATGTAAAGAAATGAATATACTTACAACATCTTTTTATTCGTTTATTTATTATAAAACATGAAATTTCTATTTTCTAGATGTATCTTATTGAAGCATGTATACAAGAGGATATTTTATTATTGGTGTGTATAAAAAGTAATATTTTTGCATATTAGATATTTGATAAACTGGTGCTAATTAAGGCAAACAATATTATTGCATTGATGATAAGCAGGGTCTATTAACAAAAAAAACATGTATATACCACATCATCGTTTGCTTATCTTGTACATAGGCTCAATATTTTCACTTATATTAAATATAGAAGTTTATAAAAAAAATTGTCTTAATATTTCACACCTTCGTTGTTTTAAATCGTATGACCTGGTTACTCATTTCAGCAACTAATATTGTAGGAATGTAAAAATAAATACTTTTTATAAATACTGTTTTGGTAATATGGTACCTAATTATGTGGAGTGTTAAATTATTAAGTAAATCAAAATATACATCTAATTCAGCTATTGTATTATTAAATTTCCAATACTTGAAAAAAAATATACACAATAAGCCTGTTATTTTTTGCTGTATCTCGAAAACTAATAATCACACAGAAATTAGCGTTTGCCAGTAGGTAATTTCATTTTTTTTCTTTATACATGTGAGTTGTTTAAAAAAATTCTGCTAATGCTTATTAAAATTAATTAATTAAATCATTAATTAGTCGAAACTTCATGTTTTCTAGTGTCATTTGCAACCAAAGAATACAAATGATGTTTTGTGAAAAATGTACATAAGAAAATTGTTGCTAGACCTATAATCACGTATACATGGTATATCAGAAATACGTGTCTTAATTTTAACAGGTAACATCACAACGAATAAAACATCTTTTCTATTTGTAATTTTTCAATAAAAAATCGCAAATTTACATAAAGTTTGGAAAAAGATAACATACAAAAACGTGTACCCGCCTATGGGTACAAAAATAAAAGAGCCGATCTATTTTCGTTGTGATAGAAACGGACAATTTAAACAATTTAAAACAACAATGAAAATTGTTGCTACGAATAACATACTGATTATTAAACGCTGACCGGCTCGTTTGCACAAAAAAAAACAGTAAAAATCATAAATAATCATAGAAAAGTTGTTATATTTGATAAATTTTATTACCTGGTAAAATTAACACACCTATTTCAGATACACCCTGTATTTAAATTTTTAATTTGTAGTATTTATTTTTTAGTGTTATGGCGAATTTTTTTTTGTATGTAACCACATGAAAAATTCACATTATTTTTAATAACAAAGCTGACCTATATATTCTTGCACTGATAGTAAACACCTGTTGCTTTTCAAAGATTTAATACGAGTAAATACAAAAATCGGTATTTTGGTTACTGGTATTTAATTGTATAAATTTGTAGATTCTGATAATCATCCAGAAATATGAATCTAAATTTGTATTACATCAAGCTCATCATGATTTTACAGACAATGAAATAGTTTCTTATCCATTACCATTAATTTAAAAATCAGTTTTTTCATTAAATACTGTGTATCGTCCTTTCCTAAATGGCCCAAAAATTAAAGTAAGAATTTTTTCTTGGTAGGTAAATATCTTTTGAAATCATAATATTGCAACAAATTGATAGTCTCGACCGAGGGCTGGCGCCATGTGCGCTACTTACATATTTCTGTAAATTAAGGTAAGTAGGAAGTGATTTTATTTAAATTTACTTATAATAAAACCCATAATATAAGGCAATCGTTACCTTTTACATTTCTTTCATTACATTCAATATTGTTCATACGTTTTCAAATTTGTTAGTTATTTTACTACATATAATAGCTATTCCAAAACTATGTAAACATAAACGTCGCATTTTCTCTCAAAATTAAAAATATTATTAAATTATTTATGCACTTCAAAAATTAATAGCTAATGTAATTTATATCATAAAATCGAAAATGAATTAAAGCAAGGAAAGGAAAATGTAACTTTAGACACATGTTTTTTTTTCAAAACATTGTGTTTTAGAGGACAGTAGAGGAGACTAGGAGGTGTCCAGAAATACTGTTTCTATGTTAGCAAATAACCGTTTAAAAAATTTTTAGAGAACTTTCTCCCAAAATTCTGCTAGGCAGAGTTCGGAAAATCGTCGTAGTGCGTTCGGACCTCAATTTTAATAATTTATTTAAAAAACTGGTCCAAAAGCAAAATTATTGAATTAGAAATAATTTCTAGAGCATAATCTTTTACCAAAATAATCACCGTAGTAGGATGCCTTTGAAAAAAAAAATTATAACTCGAAAACTAAAAGGAACTTCCAAAAATTTTATTCTTGAAAATTATTTTAAATTATTTGATAATGGAATAATTGTTTTTTTTTTGTAAGGCACATAGTTTAGACACAAAACCTTCGACCATACATCGTAGACTCGCCACATAGCGAGTTTGTAGGCAGGTTGTTTGAAGCCAACATCTAAGTGCGAGAGGAGTGAGGGGCAAGAGGAAGCTTACTCCTTGTTCAATGGCAGCTCGTAGTCAAGGGACAAACAACTGAATAAACATTACAAGTTTCAGAAACAATTTATTTATGTATTCGAGTTAGTTAAAATACTTCTAATTCTATCTTAAGACATGTCATCAGTGTTATAATATTCAGTATTAAAATCCGAAAATCAGAATACGTTACGACGCCACTGTGTGTTTCCATATTTAGGTTAACACGTGTATTTTATTACTTACGGATGACATTACCGATGAATAAGCCCTTGTGGATCTCCTGTATATTTCGATGTAAGATCCAAATTTTACCCATTCACGGGTAAATTTAAGCCCAAAATTCACAATGTTTTCCTTTACTCACAATCGTGAAGCACCAAGTTTGACGAATATTAACGAAACAATTTGAATGAACCAATCAGAAAAGGGGTACCTAAGGGTCCAATTCACGTACCATCCATCATTTCCCCCTTGCCCCACTTGCACATGTTGGCTTCACAATAAATCTCAATTTGCCCAGTCTATACGATACATGGTGGAAATACAAAACGCTTGATTCCATACTTTTGCCTAACGTTGTATGAAAATATACATATGTACAAATGTATGAATACGTAACAAAATTTTGGTTTTACGTAGTTCTTCAATTTATTAAAGAAAATGTTAAAGCAAAAAGCATTAACGATATTTTTTGTGACCACTGACTAAAGCCGGTGAAGCTCTTGTAGCATTTCCCATCAAACACAGGAAAATTTATTTAAAACCAGTATTTCATTAAAAATTAATGTTCTACACTTATTGTCAAGCCCAGTTTACTTGAAATCAACTTGAAATAATCAAAAATAAAAAGTCTTTTATTTGTGTGACAATATATTGTTTACAAAAACCTTGATTTATCAAAAATGTACTTAAACGCTGTAAAAAGGCAAATTTAACATAATTCGACACATTTTCGACCTGTCTTTAACGAAATTTTGCGAAATAACAGTGTTTCTGACGAATGTGTTAAATCATACAAAAAAAAATAAAAATTCACGTAATTTCCAATGATGATTTTTCAAAACAAAACCACTAGTATTCTTGATCTCAGTTATTGATTTTTTGACTTATTTTTCAAAGAATTTCAAGAAAAAAATCGCGTATGCTAAAACGCTTCTTAACGGCAAAATAAAGGACATTTCTTAACTTTGGTGATTTTTCGGTCTAGTAGTATGTTTTTGAATTTTAAAGACTTCAGACAGCATATTCCAACCGTCTTCAATGTAGGTTGCGTTGAAAAAACAAGCAGGCCAAGTTAAACGGGCGTTGTCCTTAAACAAAGTGTAATGATATTTTAATCTTTTATCTACAATCACATAATAATTGGAGTTTTATCCACACGTATGAAGCATATATCCACTTATGAAGTAAATATGAAAGTTTATTATTGTTTAAAGTAGATAGTTTAAACTAAACACTTATTGTCTTCAAAAAATAATAATTGGTGAAAGATATAATGCTAGAAATAACATAAAGATATGTTAAAAATGAAATTTTATTTTGATTTTGTGTTATGCACATTTTCTTCTCAAATGACAACCCAGTATGAAAATGTCTTTTTACAAAAACTAAATTTAAGTGAGGTGGTTGAAATTCTCTGATTACAGTCTTCACAAAAAAAATTGTTCTACATGTGCTATTCGGAGTCCAAAATTGAACTCAAAATCGAAAATAATATTTTTTTTGAAAACGATCACATTTTTACAGTACCATGACATATATTAACTGTTTGAAAACTATAAAAACGCCAACGTCCCATTTGACCGAATTATTTTGTTAAATAAAATTGATAAAATTGTAAAATATCTAGATCTTTCATTGAAAGTATAAATTACATTAGCTATTATTGTATTGAACTGCATGAATAATTTATAACAGCTAACTTTGAGAAAAAAATGAGACGTTGGCGTTTTTATAGTTTTGAAACAGCAATTACCTAATTTTTATTCTTACATTTCGATATGTCCACGCGACTGTTGTTTACTTAAATAATACAAATGTTTATTTAATTTTTGAAAAAACTAATTTATGAATGTACAGGAAGCATACTACAAAAGAGTAAAAAAATGTTTTTAATAAGTTATGCATTATAAGTAGCAACCTACCTTGAAACAATTTTTCTTCACAAATACTGCATCACAGGATGATTACCACCTCAATTTAATTAATTTTCTGTCAATTTTTTTTTATTTTGGAATAATTAGAGTTAGGTAAGACAAAATTTCGGCGGTATTTGGTATTTTAATCGACGGCATACAGGGTGTATCAGAAATACGTGTGTTAATTTTACCACGTAAGAAAACTCATCAAGCTTAACAACTTTTCTAAATAACATTTTGCAAAAATCTTATTTATTATTGTCACTGTTTTCCTCCCTTCTTTTGTACAAACGAACCGGTGCGTGTTTAATAATTAGTTTGTATTCATAACAACAATTTTCATTGTTGTTTAAAATTGTTCAAATTGTCCGTTTCTATCACAACAAAAATAGTTCGATACTCTTGTTTTTGTACGCATAGGCGGGTACTTACACGTTTCAGTATGTTACCTTTTTCCAAATTTAAAGTAGATTTGCGAAATTTTTATTGAAAACTTACAAATAGAAAAAATGTTTTATTTGTTGAGCACTGCTAGCTGTCAAAATTAACACACGTATTTCTGATACACACGGTATATCAATATGTTTATGTCACACCGCCGTGACTATCGATTTAATTCAGATTTTCGACGACTTTTTTATACGCGAGCAGATAATGCCAACTTTTCGTGTTTAAACAACGCTTTCTCTTATAGGTGCATTGAAAAATTTTCGTTAAATTTTTTCACCTATATCATGAAAAAAATCACCAAATTTGCACTTTATTTTATTAGTTAAATAAAAAAAATAACTAAATCAAATAATATACCATAGTAACCCATTGTAGAATAAATGTGCACTCTACTCGTATCTATGGAATAAGCAACAACATTATTAATACCTATAAGATAATAAATAATATTGGTTTGGATTTAATTTCGTGATTTTTTCTGTCAAAAAACTGAGAATTTCATATAGACAGGAATTTTTCAACCAAAAAATAACAAAAGCTTGGCCGAAAATCATTTTCACCAGGTTTTTGTTGCTTTTGGTTATTTTTTGAGAAATGTTTCTCATTTTTCGGTGTGTTTTAATTTTAACAAATGGCTGAGCGCAAATCCTCCGGTTTCGCAAATGTTTCGGCATAGCTGCTCGGCCGAACTAATCGAATGAAACAGGATACAATAAAATAAATTTTATGTTTTTATTTTGCCAATATTTAAAAAAAAATAGTTTCTCTTATATGTATTAATAATTTTGCTTATTCCATAGATACGAGTAAAGGTAGTACATCTTTATTCTACAAGTGGTTACACGATACATTATTTGATTTTTTTTTCTTACTTACTGATTTTTTTATTCTATTGATGAAAAAATTTAACAAACATTTCTCATTGTACCTAAAAGAGAAAACATTGTACTATGTACTATGCATTGTTATTCTACAAGTGATTACTATGGTAGATTATTTTATTTTAGTGATATTTTATCTTACTCGATACAATACAGCGGTCATTTGATGATTTTTTCTGCTACTGGTGAAAAATTAATACCAAAAATTTATCAGTGTATAAGTTTATTACTTGTAATTAGTAGATACTTTACTTTTAAATTGTTTTTGAGTAAATTTAAATAAATATGAGGGTTCGAATAAGGTTGAGTCAAAATTGTCATTTTGTTGTTCATTGTATGCTGTGGATTTTAGATGATAATTTTCATATTTTAAATGGCAAAAATGATAAATTCATAAAGTGAATGGTAGATGTCTTCCCATTATAACAATCTCGAGCACATTAAATGATTATACTTTTTTAAACTAATGCAAGTTGCGAGTAATAAAAACAAATTGTATCTTGAGGTTGTTTAGGCGCGAAAAAGCGTGCCATATAACTCACAATTATAAATTCCAAATGACTGTCCACCATGCATTTTAATACACACAACGACAGTTTACATTAGTCTGGATGAAAAATACATACTATAATAACGTAAATTAACGAGAAAACACCGGTTTGTATCCTGAAGCATATTTTAGCAAAATACGTTTCCGTGCAAAAACGAACAAACACAAAAAAATTCAATAAAAAATTTTCGCAAATTGAAGTTATGTATGGCAGTGGAATAACATTTTTGTATTCGCTTGAAGGAACAAACATCATAACGTCTCAATAATTATATGAGTTCATCCTAAATCGAAGGACTAACAACCGGAGCAGAGTTCGGTGTTTGTATATTTCGACTTTAGCAAGTTGAATTCGAATTGACTACGTTCTTATTTACTTCAGAGGCAATAAAAGTTTGCTGAGCGGAGGTATGCTCAAGTGAAGACTTGGCTTCCTGTTGCCTTCCCTTTTTTAGATAAACAGGAAATAAACCAAGATCATTTTAAAGGAAATTTGATCAGTTTTACGAGTGGAACTAATTTAAGCATATCTCGTTAAATACCGCACTTCTATAACCGATACATTGAATATTAAGTGCATAATTATTAAGTAGTAAACTAATTTGTTAATGAAGGCGATTAATAATCGATTCTGTTTAAAGCTCGAACGAGCGACAGCGAATGGGTAGTGGGTGCCTTTAGTAGTTGAGATTATTGATGATTTACCTGAACTCTTTATTCTAGTGACAAATTTGAATTCAGTATCATTTTTCCAATCCAACTTTATTAAAACTTTTTGAAGACAATTTTGACAAGCTTATTTTTATACGATTTGTATATGTCTATTGCGCAGCGAATTATCCGCAGTATTTATTATTTTAAGTCGGTAATAGTATTTAATCTAATTTGTGCACCCATCGAAGACCTATTTGAAATTTTAAGTGGATACGAGACTTGAATAAATAGTAACTGGATAATAATGTTGCAGTTTCTAAATTACCTCGGTTCTTTTTATGTATACGTCGATCTATCGGAAAAACCGCAACAATTCTTTAAAATTATTTTCAAATATTGGAAGAGATCCCTACTGAACTTTTTTTCAAATAAAAACTGACACTTTTTTACCACCTTTGTCTTCTAGCATCTTTGAAAATTTAATGCTATCAAACATAAAATATTTTCTCCATCAGAATTTGGATGTAATACAAGACCTATCATAATTTTCATTAATTAAACCCTTGTAGTTGTTCTGGAGAATAATGTTTGTTGTTTTTGTTGGCACACCTGCATGATTGGTATTCTCTAAGATCATGCTACATAATAATGATAGGTATATCTAGGTACTCGTTTATCGCCTTTGTTCTTTATAACATAACAATATTACCTATCTGATAAGACAATTTAACTACTTAGACATACAGGTCGATGAATAAATATATTATATTTCATCTTTTGAAACAATAGGATATGAATTTATTAGGCCTTGTGTAACTATGTGAAACACGCTGTATAAAAAAATCTGGTATATTTTTGTTTCAGGGTTTCACTATTGGCACTTTTCTATACAAGTATTACTGATTTCTATTACTATAACTAAAATAACGAATTAGAGTGAAACACTTTATATTACTTCTTATTTCAGACACAGACGGTGTACGGAATTTTAATATGAAACATTCAACAGTTCGTCGTTACAAAATATTTTCGTTTTACAAGGAAAAGTGCTTAGAATAAACGCTCGTTACATGTAGAAAGAAAATAAAAGAGACATTTGTTTCTGAAGACAAAAAAAACGTTGTTTAAACAATGAATACTTAAATTTTGATGATCTGGTTAAAGATTTCGATCTAAAAAAGCTATTAACATTAAAACAGATCTTCCGGATAATTTGTAACATACGAATAATGTGGTTTACTTGTTCATAATATCCATTTTTTTAATAGTTCATACTGTTATAGTTTTGTATCAAAATGATAATGATTTGTAATTGTAATGAAAACCTCTTGACTATTACGAGTCTGTTACAAGCAAAGTAAAAAATAATCCAAAAAATACAAATATGATATAAAGGCTGTGTCATCGAATAGGTAATGTTTAGGTGAATACAAGTTGAATCTGCTAATATTTTTTTACTGTACCTCAAAAACAAGATATCAGCATTTGTAATTAATTATTTTTTACTTTTTTTCAGAATTTTTTACAACTGCTTATAATAAATACGAGTATTAATTAATTAATATTAATAATATTAAATTAATATATTAATATTAGTAATATTAAACTATTAACTAAATGAAGAGTTTTGGTTTTGTTGATTATCCAAAGCTAATATTTTTTTAATTACTGGAAAATGGATGTAACTGTATGTAAAAGTACGAAAATCTGATAAAACTGGAAACTGCAGCTTTGTTAAAGTTGTTTTCATGAGTGCACCCTTTCATTGTGAAATTTAAGTTAAAAGTTGCAAATGTGTTTAGTAACAGTTCTATGAACATTTAAAGCGCGATAAGTTTGTGCTTAGGTTATATCCCCCCGTAACTAAAATTTTTAAAGTTTTACTTAGAAGTTTCGGTAAGATTTTCTCTTAAAAGACTTAACTTTAAACAGCTACCATTATTTATAATTGATCTGTTCTACTACGAGAAAGAATAATTTCAACACAACAGCAATTAAATTAACTAATATTTATCAGAAATTATTTAGTATGTTTTTTTAGAGGATTTATAAATACAATATGTACGTTATTTTTAGGAGTTGGCAACTTGTCTCCAGTGTAATTTAATTTTTAATTTTTAATTTGTTACCGACGACAATGACCAACGTGGAACTGTACAAGTTTTTTTAATACAAGATATTTTCAATGTATTGTCAAATGTAGTGACTTCAACAACTTAATTAAATTTAGGTCTAGAAGTTTCGCTATCTTTAACCCTAGTCTAAGCAGCGGAGAATACTTAAAGTTAATTGTTACGTATAACAATTCTGTCAACGTTTATTATTATTAAACGTCACGTCTTACATTTACCAAGCTAATATTGCAGGGTTGTTTTTTTAAATTAAAACAAGTAAAATTGTAAATAAATTAAATACATTTGTTTTTTTTATAACTGTATGTTGTTTGGTTCTCATAAATTACAAAGTTACCTCACAGGTAATTTTACTTTTAATACTTAAAATTTGTCATCAATTTAGAAAGAACTGTTGTCTTTTCTTTTAAGTATTATTCAATCGAATTAAAAATATAGCGTAACTAGCTTTGTATTGGCACTGTATGAATTTGAAAAAAAAAGCAAACCTCTACATTATCACTCCCAAAAATGACGTTTTTAGCTTTTGTCGCTTGTGAAAGCAAAATGTACCAAAAAATCAACTAATTACGTTAACAATTACACGATGTTGAGCAAAAAAAAATCACTTATTTAACACAACAAAAAATTTAGATCATGTTCGAAAATAACAGTGGTGTTTTTCCTGATTTAAATTCTTTTCATTTATAATTGAGAAAATGATTTTTTGGCTAAATTTATAAATAAAAGCTTACTTTTCTCGCCAAATTTTCCTTAAATTATTTTGGGGGCTTTCTGTTCGATTTATTTTGTTTTTGAGTGAGAAACTCACTTCTGTAAAAAAAAGACTGAGAAATAACTTTATTAGTTATAACAACCGCTACAGGAAAAATGCAACCTGACCCCGAAATTTAAAAATGATTTTAGTAATATTAAGTATCTTTCAAAATACACGATTCGGTTTGTATTTAATGCGACAAAAGAGTTTTTGAGAGAGATTAATCATTTAAATTGAAGTAATTCATTTAATTCTGAAATTTACATACTATGCCTTAAAAGGCGATAACATAAAATGCTGGCCTAATACAACTGTTGATTATTTTTTGATTAAAGTATTTTTCTAGTTTCTGCTAGTTTAGAAAATGAAAATCGGTAAGTAAATTGATTACTATTATTACTTTTTTATCTTTATAATTTTTTGATATCTCGTCTGTTATCGCAAACATAAAAAATTGATTTTATTTCTTAGGTTGTTAGAAAAAACAAGAATTTGTAATTTTTATTGTTTAATTTCAATATTATTAATGATTAAAACATGTTTGAATCTATTTTCACAAACAAGATTTTCTTCCCCGTCCGTCATGTGTTGACAAAAAGTAAATTAATCAGAAGTCGTTGCAAATTGCCCTATTCTTTGGTTTTGTGGTTTCAAAGGTGTCAACAGTTTCGACCTTTTACCTGAAAAATAGTTATCGGAATTAGTGCCTATTAATAAATTAACAGCATTTTAACACGAATGTTCAACGGTAAAAATGTGAGGTCGTATATACGACACATATGTGTCCCGCCCGTCATCAGCTTGTACTCTTTTTTGTGTTCGTATTTCTCGTATTTTAGATTTTAAAAATGTGGCTACAATTGTAGGTTGCAAACAATTTAACTGGTACTAAAAGTTCCCGTAAAGAAACATTCACTTCTACTCATACTGTTCGTAAAAAATTTAAAATAAAATATAAAACTTTGTGCAAAGTGTCCCGTCCGTTAAAGTGATAGCCAAACTTGTTACTTATCTTACGAATTTGCCTCTAATAGAAAATAAATTTTGATCAGCTTCTCAAGGTTAAATTCATTTTATAAGTAAAAAGTTTGTAGTTTTTTTTAAGTTAAAACTCAATAGAAAATTACATGATTTGGACTGATAAACAATTTTTTGTCGAAAATTAAAGTTTTACATAAGAAATTAAGTTAGTTTGTGAAATTTTTTTTGCTAATTTGTCTCGAATAATTAATAAGGCGAAAAAACTCCGTTGCATGAACATAACATAACAAAATATGTAATTTCGATTTCGATCTGCTTCTCAAGATTCAGTTAGTTTTATAAATACATTTTTATAAATAATAAATTAATAAATTTTTATAAAAAACTATTTTTTTGCGCTATTATCCTGAAATGTTGAACACACATGAAATCATTCTTGTAAGTTAAAAACGCAGTTTGATCAAAAATATACCTGTAGCCCACTTAAATTAGACGAAAATAGGCGATCGCTGGAAAAAATTCCTAGAGTTGGAGTTCTTTTAAACGCTTTATTTAGACGTGGGTAAACAAATATCATAAGTCCCCGAAGGTGGGGGGTGAGCTCGAGTAGAGGAAAGGGGTTGAAGATGACATTTTTTGTTTATTTGCTTACATCTCGAAAACGATCACTCCTATCAGTTGTTATCAACTTACCAAAATTAAAGCTGATAAAATTTCCTATTAATACCTAGATAAGTGTTATTAAAACTGAAATTTTAAATTCCAAAAAGTTCAAACATTAAGAAAGAAGGTAAGGTCTGGCTTTGTTTTAAGGCAAGTTGGAGTTCAACAATGAGGCGTGAGTGTATGTATAAAGGAAAATCTTGTACACTTTTAAACACAATAAGTAGTTTTGTTTTCATAATGCTCCAACTTTGTTTCAGTGAAACGTTAGATAACATTCTTTTCACGTCCGATAAAGGTTCGATTAAAACAAGAATGAATTAAAAAAAAACATTTTATTATATCTCATGGAACATTTTAAAACATTAGAACAATTGATAAATTTTTTATGTTCAAACAAGAAAAATTGAGCACACACGACTAATAAATAATAAATAATAGCCCAACAATAATTGTCATTAGTTTACTGTGACTAGTATTTCGAGACAGTTACAATTTTTAGGTTTGAGTGTTCTCAATTTCTCTCAGTTTTGATAAATTTCTTATTCTACGTCTAAATCTGTACACATGTTTTAACTGGACGGCATAAAATTAAAATAATTGAATAAATATAGTAACAAGGTTTAATAAATGACTGAAAATGATGGGAAAACAAATACAACATATTAAAAATAATACATTTTTGGTTTCTAGACGATTGAAATTTTTGATGAGGATATGAGAGACTAGATATGCTCTACGAAGGTCTTATAAATAATGAGATTTCTATTCTATGTACAAGAATGAAACAGTAACAGGTGCCTTTACGTATACGAAACCGAAATGTGCAAATTTTGTACTGAGACATACAAAATATGATTGATTTGTTACGTTTAAACTTCAAATGCCAAACACACGCAATCTATTTCTACAAGTATCAGTCTTTTTTAAGTGTACTACATTCGCTGTTCAGCATTCGAAGATTGAAAACGCCACAATTTCTCATTTTAACACACCTTTAAGTAGAGTAAATGCTGATCACATTTTATTGTCTTCAAACTTATCTAACATAATACGCTACAGTTGCTAATAAAGCTAAAACTAGCGAAGAAATTTTAGAGAGCCCTTCTCCACCGGATATTATCCCGCACTCCCTCCTCCCGTATTCATTGCAATGCATCTGCAATACAAAAAGCAAATTAACAATTTGTCGGCGTTTTCCTCATGTTCTGAATACTGCATAACGGACCCGACCAAAAAAACAACCCCAATGCTATTTTAAACACGTTTCGACGATATATCGCAAGTTTTATGTGTTTCATTCAAACTTTGAATTATTTGGCTACTCACCCGAATTAACGACGAAGATATCTTGTCCAGGAACTCTCTGCTGAAATCGGCCGCATCTTCACCACATGCCCTTCTCATCGTGTGCGTTGAACACTCCACGTAACGTTGAAATGAACTGAAAAAATTAACAAAAAATGTTTTATTCTCGGTGCAGCTCAATGAATTTTTCTATCGATCCGTGCAAACATTTACCTTAAATTCAGTCATACGGAACGAAATACAGGAAGGAATGAAGTTTTTAAATAAGCTGCTTACTATGTTAAATGAATACCAAGCAATTGTCTGAATTGTCTACTAATATCTTTTAAAGTTAAGAAACTGAGTAGAAACGGATATTTCTGCCCATAGAAAATAAGAATTTTATATTAATATAGCCAAGCTTATAAATGAAAATTTGAATAAGAATTTTCAGTACTAATTAATCGAAAAAAAAATAAGACACGTTTTAATTACATTAATTTATACAAAGTAAGTACAATTCCACTTCCATCTGTTGTTTTTGAATAACAAAAGTGAGTGCATTAGACGCAAAAAACCGTAATAAACAAGATTTAAAATTTAAATCTCAAACTTACGTCAAAACTGGTTCCCAAAAAATTCCTATTAAATTTTTTCCTTAATCAATTATTTCTTTTGTGTAGGGTCTATCTAAGTAGATATATTTTTGTTACATCAAACAGAAATCGGTAGAGAAAATATTTTTTTAACTTATCTTCTATGTAGTTGCTAGTCAAAACATTGCAAATTGATAATCGCATAAAAAATCACAATAACAAGAAATCGTCAAATTAGTAAATCATTGACATAATTTGATTAGATTAATAACACCATTATATAGATTAGAAAAATCCGGGTCAATAAAAGCCAGACAACCTTTAAAAAAAAAGAATGTAATCGAAAATACTTCAAATTGTAAAAAACTGCAACATATTCTTTAATGTTTATCCACTTTTTGTTAATTGTTTTTCTTTTCCTAATTTTCTCCAGAAATTTTCATTCTCTAATTGTTTTCTATTTTTCATTTCATCGTTAAATACAACGTTTTTCCTGATTATATTTTAAATCTAGTCTATCTTCTGTTTTCATATTTGTTTTCCTTCTTATTTACTTTACTTTTTACTTTTTCATTTTTTTCAGTTTTACTGTTTATTCTTGTCAGTCTTACTGTTTTTTTTATTAGATTATGCAGGATCGCTAAAAAGTATGGATAGTTAAATATTTTCAGAACGATTTAACAGAGAATCTTGAAATTTGGTAAAGAGTTAAAAGTGTTTAAATTCTATCATCTGAGAGCTTTTTCAAATTTCTATCGTCATTTATTTTGAAAATGAAAGGGTAACTTGATTTTTTTAATGGCACGAAGAGTCAAATTTAATCATTTTTAGAAGAGCATTTTTTCCTGAATTCAGTGATGTTACATAATACCCACCTTTACTTTTATTAAAAGGTAAAAAAATTAAAGTTAAAAAATTTTCTGGAATAGTAACACCAAGTTAGCTTTGAAAATACTGTTATTACTGTTATTAGCGATATCTGTCACTCGTATATTAGCCAAAAATTAAACTTGGGTGCAATAATTAGTTTAATAATGGTACATTTAAGTAAAACTGAGCGAATCACCCTGCATTTAACTGTATCCATACTTTGTAGCGACCCTGTATAAATATACCATTAAATTTTAAAACTACACTAACAAAATACAAAATACAAGAAAACTACTCAATTTTAATCGCTCAATATTTCGTTTTCATTTTATTGCTTGTTTTTTTAAAGTTTTTTATTTGTTAAGTATAGATTTTTTATTTTAATAATGTTGCTTTACTTTACAGATTCGCAAATAAATAAATAAATAAAACTGTGTTCCTTTAATATTAACGAAACAAACAACTGAAAGAACAAAGTCTAATGGATAATACTTTTACAACATAAAAAAAGTGCAACATAAATCTTGCTCAGTTTTCTAGTTTTGTGGTTTTACGTACATATTTTTTTCCATAAATTTGTTTCATTTTTTGTTTCATCACTAAGGTTTTACGAGTTTTAGTTAATTCTCAATTTTATGACTTCCTCTTTCGTCTTTTTCGAAACTACCAATCTTTTCATTCTCCGTTATTAGTTCACAGATTTATTGTTTATTTTTTTGAGTACACACTACGTTTTTTCTTGTTACACTTGTCTATTATTTTGATACCTCTCTCAAATAGCATATTACAATTTAACAATATTTTGGGTAACAAAATACAAAATCTAAGGAAACTAATCAGTTTTCGCTCAAATTTGATTAATGACTAGAGAATTTTTTTAATAGTTTTGTTCCATTAATATGATTATTTTCACTCAAAAACAACCATAGAAGTATAAAAAAATGAGTTGATACTTGGAGGCAAATAAAAAAGTCAAAATTTATGATTCGCATCTATCAAGAACATAAAAATAAATTGTGTTTCTGACAATATTTTGTAATAAACACGTCCGAGTGAGACAATAAATATTAATTAAGGTAACAGTAATATAATTTACATTTTTGGTTAACTACACCACGAAATAATATAAAAGTTAAAGGTGCACACGCCATTCAATCATCAGTTTCGACAAATTCAGAACGTATTCGTGATACATTTCTATAATTATGAACTATGCACACACTATAAAAACCTAAAATTCATTTCAGGTGAATAAAACTATGATTTATGGAGGTACATAAACACAAATGTTGAATAAAACCCTGTTTATATTTTAAGTAAATTTATGTATGATAACAATGAAAACTTGTAGCTTAAAGCAACAACCTGCAATAATAATTAGCTTCCTCGACGTAAAACCACGTCTTTGTGCAGTACAAAATATTAGAGATTTGAAAAAATTAACTTCTGGAACTGACCAGTGAGTGATTAGCTGAGAGAATTTTGCATAGTCACTAATTTAAATGTAAAATTCCCTTCTCTTCGTTTAACTTGTTTTGAATGTTATTAGAAGTTGACTTTCGCCAAACGTTTTGTTTACTTCCAATAAAACCTTAATAGATCAGTTAAAACAGTAAAAACGTGGTCTATTTTCGGTGTAGACATTATTGTCCATGATTGTCGTTATTGCACTATTCCGTTTCCCGGATTTTTATGGCTCAGATAAAATATTCTCGTAATAAAATCCGCATGACGTGAGCCCAATGTAAATTTCGAAATATGGAATTTGATATTAATTTTAAGTCACGCAATCGCCATAACCTTAAACCGAGGGGAACGTCACTCTCAAAAATCTGTACACAAATACATTGGATTTTTTAGTAACTTTAAATAACTAAGGCATTTATTTGTTCATACGTATATTTAAAAAAAATAATAATTTTATAGCATGAACGGGCGATAGCGAGTGAGTGCCTATAATAGTGAGCTTATTAACAAACGAGTTGATGACAATATTTATTCGTTGATAAATTCTTTTAATCAGCTGTTAAAAAATAAAATTTGGAAAAATTTGGAATAAATGCAAGATTCTAAATAATAAATTTTCTAATAATTGAAGCACACTTGTGTTTATAAATGTTTTCTAATTTCGTTATGAAAACCCTATTATTGTTAAACTCGCATAATTTGCAAGACTTGTTCACTGCGCTCACTTATTAACAAAATCGGTCTTTTAATAACTGAGTACGTAAATAACTCTCTTTTGTTCAAAAGAGTTTAAAAGTTTTCCTTTTTTTTTAGAGTAATGTAAATTAGTTTGGAATTGTACACATTCATTTAAAACAATTAAATCAGATGAAATAAAATAATAAAAACAGGATAATCTTTTGGAATTGGCTAACTAAATTTTTAATCCTCCTTGTGGCTTAATATATTAATGAATGTCAAATGGTATACTTCGTGTAAATAACAAGTGTTCAATAATTGTTCTAGTCGTAGTTTGCTGTTGTCTCTTTATAGCATGAACGCAGGTTGCGTGATGAGTTCATATGGTTTGCTGTCAACTGTTTAAATGTTGTCTTATTTTTGCATTTAGAAGTTTTATGATAAAAATCACATTGCAAATCATAATTGCATGCAGACGTTCAAAAATTTACTCTGCAAGCTCTGTTGAACGTGTGAATTTTTGGTCGTCTTTTTGGCCTGACACTGACAGCACTGACAGTCATCTGTCATTGTTTTGTAATGTTAACCGAAACATACGTTTTTTGTGACAATTGCCACACATAGGCGATCTGACCAGAACAATTATTGAACTCTTGTTATTTTTAAGAGTGATTCTAGCCTCAGTTGAGTTTGTAGAAACATAATTATTACAATAAATACTAAAAACTGATTAATTCTATATTAGTTAAAAAAATGCCTTCAAAAAACAGTAGAATAAGCATAATTATTATAATGTAGAATGAAAACAATAATAAAATAAAAAATGTGAGCATTTTTGAATTACAAGCTGAGAGACAAAAAATTTTGATATTATAAATCGTCTTAGCAACAAAAATGATTTCGATTGGTAATTAATTTGTTGTAGGTAAACTGTACGTTCAGTTAAGGAAGTTGTAAACAACAACTTTAAGAGTTTCCAAGTTTAATCAATATAATGGCCTGGATATCGAACGCCATATTTCGTAAATATTTGTAAATATAATTCTGTCTTTGAGCACAAAGAAACATTTTGCTTCAATAAACAAATTAATTGTAAACTATATTTAACCAATATAATTTCAAAAAAATAAGGAAAACTAATTGCTACCTTGTCTCAGCAAATAGGCTAGAGCAGGATTAACAGGATATATCACGGAGAGATTTAAAAAAATTCTAAACCCACGAAACTACATCGCATTGAAAACATAATATTTAAACAAAACCTAAACATTTTTATGATAAAATTATTTATTCCACATTGCATTCATCAGATAAAGTTACATTAAATTCAGTAAATGATTACTGATTAGTAAAAGATATTATTTTTACTCCAGTTAGATCGGAATTATTACCTAAAAATTTGGATAAACTCCTCAAAATAATTGTGTTTCAAACTGAATTTCTAACTGGATTTTTTTAAATTTACAAATTTGTATTTTATAGTAACATAAATAAAAGTCGCATCTTTTATAATTTGTTAGATATCTGTAGTTAACTTACCAACAGACGCTCCTAATTCCTTCATCGGCCGTCTCCCTCTTCCTTTTCTGGTAAGTGACCAAATCGGGTTCGTCGGTTACTTGTTCTTCAGTCCTTGACTCGATCTCCTTCATGGCTTTGGTGTAGGTCTTCAAACACATCTCGTTTTGTTTCTCGACTTTTTTCATGCACGGAGCGTATTTGAGGTACTCTGTCTGGTAGGTTTCGTTCCTGCAGAGGTCCTCCACCATGATAACAGTGCCGTGAAAGAGGGTCTTGAAGTGTTCGCGTTCCTCCATGCTCATGCAATGTCGCGTATAACCGTGGATGCATTTGACGGCGTCTCGGAGATCTCTGTAACAATTTGAGGATGTCGTTAATCAAAGAAGCGGCGCGCAGATGAGCCCGTGATAAAAATGCTCGATTTTTTCCAGCCAGCGAGATTGCCTTGTAAATGCATAAAAAGTCCTCGTTAGGTGATGATAACAGCGCTAAAGCGCTGACTTGGCGAACAAACAGAGTTTTAAAGCGATTAGAGCGCGGACCTGTGCCAAATTCGCGCGATTTGCTAAATTTAATTTTGCACGGCTTTTTAATTGCATTTGTGGTTTGGTACACAAACACTTACAAGGAATAATAATAATGATTGTGATTATTACAAAGTCGTAAATTATTTGTAAAACCAAATTTGTAATTGTGTTTCTGTAAGTTAGAAGTAAATGTACCACAGGGTGATTTTATTAAAACGAGCACTTTACGTATTTCAGAAAATAAAAGACAAATTTGATAATTCCGATGAATATTAATTTTTATTGACAAAGGTTTCAGATCACAAGTAGCTACATTATCAATTATGATACAAACCACTTAAAAATTTTAAATGGTGTGATCCCCATGCGACACATATACCTTAAATGAAAGGTATTTTCACTAAAAATGTAGTTGTCTTGTCGTGAGTTTTGCTATTTTTATAAATATAAAATTTTTGGACAGAGAACTGATAAGTGAATAAATTATGTGTGAATTATGATTAAATTATTACAAATTATGTGAGTTACGAATAAGTGAGGTCCAAAAATGTCTTTAATATAACGTGTCAATGGTAGGTTTCCATTTTTTTCAGATATATAAAATACGCGTCTACAACAATTACAGCCCTCCGCTTCGCGTAGGACCGCAAATTTTGTCCATGAGAGGAAAATGAACATTTTGCTTCCTTGATACTTAAATAGCCATAAAACAACATAATCAACAAAATATACAGTTCATTTCCTGACCAAAATACATTTAATTTGAGTTAACACAAGGGGGGTCATCCCATTTATAATTTTGAGAGGGTGATTTATATTACAAAGGGGGCTATTTTAAAAGAACGCCAAAAGGTGATTCCCTATCAAGAAAAATTAACCGGCATCGGAATTTTCAAATTTAATAATATGAAAGTTAGAAACAACTTGAAAAGTTACCAGGGTCAATCACTATTATAGTAATGCCAATAATTAATGGTCTCGATGTGTAACGCCGTACTTCGTAAATAACATGAGATCGAAATTGTTCTGAATTAGAGCAAGCTGTGCTTGCGGAGCTTTGGCCACAATTTAGCCGTTTATTATGGCTGGACTTTTAATAAGGTTATGTCAAGTAAACAGTACTTTGATAAAGAATTTATACAAAAACGATTAAGTTACATTTTAAAATTTTTCTTATTTGTACTACATATTTTTTCCTTTTCGGGCATATCAGACAAAAATCCAGTATTGGAGAAAAATAAAGATATTATTTATTAATATAATTTACTAAATATAACTTAAAGAGTAACTAGTTTTGACCAATATAAATAACATCAACTTGACTACTTGTGTACGAAATATTGTAAGAATAAGTGGAATAACAAAATAAATAAGTAGTTGCAAAATAAAGTGTTTAAATTAAAATTTTAAATTTTATTTAGGTATTTCTGCTAATTATGGTCTTATTTTTTATAAGAAACTTCTTCTACCTATAAGTAAAAAAAACTTTCTCGAAAATTAATTTTAGTGTTTATAATTTCTTGTAAGTTTGAACCAAAAGTACCATACACACAAAATGCATGTCTTTATTATTATTTCTAAAACAACTCAGACAGGTAATTACCACCAACTTTTATGACATCATTGATGTTTAAAATTTGATGTATGGTATCCTAATATGCTCCAAAAACATATATTTTATGCATTTACGAACAAAAAATACATAAATACAATTTTCCACGGCTTCGTGTCTTGGATCACAAACTTTTTACGAGGAATTAAATAATTATCAGATAATTTAAAAATATAGCCATTTACAAAACTCAAACGACTTTAAGGCCACTCAAATACCAAACAAAAGCAGAAATGATTAGTTTCCACATGTGAATGTCCTTCGCTTTATAAATTGTCCTGTAATTACTTCTTTTATAGTGTTGTATTTCTAAATATGCCGACTCGAATGCGCTTTTGGTTTGCAGATAAACCACGTACTATGCTCGTATTTGTATTCATACAAAAATTATCTTGCGAGAACAGAAAACGCCCGCGGTGGATAATTCAGGAAAAGCTTATTAAAAAGTTTTCATACAATAATTCCGATGAAATAATCATCTTGTTGGGGCAAAAATTAAATTCGAGCCGTTCAAAGTTTTTTTTACTTAAGTGAATTCCATCCGAAACGAGGCAAATGAATTTTTGATAAGGGAAACTTCAACAAATTGGGTGACATAATATTATAAATTTTGAAGTGGATCGAACAAATCACATCTCACACAGGAAATTTTCATGGACAGAAATTATCAAGTTGTTCACCAAGTCACCTATAAAATTTGAACGTATAATGTGCCGTCTAATTTAAATTGTAAATGTTGTCATAATAAAAACAGAACCGTCAAAATAATGCAAAAAGGCTTCAAATCGAAAAACGAAAGAAAAAAGACAAAACAACAAAAAGCACGGAAATATAGAACACAAATTAAGAGAAATCCTACAAATGAAACAACTTTGCTGTAAATGCAAAAAAAGGATTACTTAACTACCATGAGATCGAGAATGTACCGAATTAAAGCAAGCCTTGAAAGGTAACTTTAGCCACATTTTTTTTTCAAAACATCGTGTTGCAAAAGACAGAAAAGGAAACTAAGGAACCACTTTAAGTGAATGTGCAGAAATACTGTTTCTATGTTAGCAAATAACCGGTTAAAAATTCTTAGTGAAATTTCTCTCGAAATTCTGTTAGGCATCATTCAATTAAATATTTCCACTCCCCATTTTTGTCACTTGATAAAATAGCATTTTACAATGTAGACTGTTTGTTGGGTGGTAAAGAATCAGTTTTTGAAAAATTCTGATCTGTCAAATTTTGACATGTGGCTAAAATTCCACAGACACAGCCTACTCTAATTGAATTAATTTTCGATCTTATGTTACAAAACTACAATAGTCATTTGGACGAAGAACACTGAATTTGAATTCCATAGTCGACTTGACGAGCAACCATTTTTGATCATCATGTCATTAATTAAGAAATATCAATATTTATAAGTATGTAAGGTAAATTTTTTATTCCTCTTTGTGGATACTGAAAATCAAGTTGTTAGGCGTCCTAGTATTTGTTCCCCGTAGTTGAAGAAAAAATTACTTTAAGCTTATAATCGAAAATGCTCCTATTATTTTAATGAATAAAAAAAATGAAATGAAAAACTGAATGTGAACTTTGCGTTTTCTCATATAAACTGTCTGCCATCGCGAAATAGCATTTTTGTATGTATTTTATAGCTGTTGGCGGGTTTATAATCAACTTCTTTATTTGAAAAAGAGTCGTAATTTTTATCGGTTCTTTTCGGAGCGATGGGTTTAGGAAAAAATAAACGTTTTGTCCCATTCTCGGGTACTTAACGCATGGATTTGCATAATTGAAAACAAACGTTACATTCGCAAATCCTGTTATGATGGCGACCGTTCGTTATTTCGGATTTAAAATTCATTAATTATGCGATCTACTATTCGGGTTACATCGAATCGGTTATTGCACGTAACGTGCTTAAATACTTTGTTCGGTCCAATCTAATTGTTGTTGTAAATAAAATGCGGTATTAACACGGTGCAAACGAACCGGCAGTTCGCGAATTGAATCGAAAATTAGCATTTTTTTCAATTGAATGATCAATATCTAATTAAGTCGGTTCTTTTTTATTACGTTTTCGTCAGTTGGCATGGCTATGGGAAATAATACTGTACATGTTCCGGAAATTATAGAAATGTTTCGCTTTTATCAGAACTCAGAAGCTCGCAAAGTTGCGAATAGTTCTGTAATTTATGTTGGCGGAATTACATAGCATGCATTGAAAGCGAACAGACACCGTATGATTTGATTTTATAAATGTTCAGCGTATCTTCATTGTTTGCAGTGCTGACAAGATAATTACATGTAACACACTCCCAAAAACTTGGCTTTCGACTCTATCTTTACGTTCATCGTCTTAAAAATCGACTTTTTATCAAAGTTCCGGTGCATGGGAGTGAAAAAGCAAAACTAGATCTAACTTTGATCTTGACGTATTTACTGAAGCTTTCTGAAATTATGAAAAACAAACAGCAGCTTATCAGACTTTAAATTTTAAATACCAACCGAAAAAGGGTTAATTATAAAAAAATGGGTACAATTAGGATTGAATATTTAATATATTAATTTTTCTTACTTTGCAGTACAGTTCCTTTTAATTATTTTTGCCAAGATACGGAGAACCGAATTTTTGTAAAAAGTAAATTAGCTTGCACTAATAAAAAAGCTATTTTTATTTTACGAGTGCTAATTGCATTGTTAACATAATTGTCACTTATGAAGTTACGAAGAGTACTTGAGACTCATTTGTCTGAATATGACGTAAAAATTAATCATTATATTTGCATCTAGCGACTAAACCGTGTCGAGGTGAATATCAATGTATTGAAAATTTAATTTCATAATTTGGTTTTTCTTTACCAAATTATGAAATTTATGAAACACATTTATGTAAGGTTTTACTCTATAAAGTAAAAAATTACTCGTATAAATCTTTAATTCAAAGTATTTGTTTTCAGAGCCAAATAAATTTCACCAATACATGTAAGAAAGTTATAAATAAAAACTTTGTTTACTTCAAGTACAATTTAACCGTACTCTGAAGGTCATATTTGTTATGGTGAATTTCCTTGCTCTTACATAAAGAGAGCTAAACGATAATTTGCTATTAAATATTAATAGATTTTTTAATTGATGACATGTTGGTTACAATCTTTTCATTCAGTTTATTAGCTTTGTTCGCGGACGATTTTTATAGCTAATCCTGAACTAGTCCAGGATTTACTAAAGCGCATGTGCGGTTCGGAATTATTTACGGATTTTCGTCCACCGCGAATTTATCGTTATCAAGTACTCAGTAAATGAAAAAACTAGCAAGCCACCAAAAATTATTACAATGTTAGAAATGAGTTATCCGAAAGATCTAATACGAAATGGTTTAAATTGTAGAAAAACCACCCATTTTCAAGTTTACAAACGTTATGTTATAAATAATTTCGATTTAGTAAGGTATTAAATAAATCTCGGTAAACAAAACAGACTATTTCTTTATTGTCATACTAAAAGTTCTGGATTTTTTTCACCACGAACGCTCTCAGACAAACTGCGCATGTCAAACTGCATGTCATTTATGTCTTTTTAAGCAAGAAAGTGTTGGAAATCAACTTATTTTAAGAAATTGAGACTTAATGGAAATCGGAGGACAGTATGATTAAATTAGAGGAAATCTTGAAGAAATATGGTGTACAAAATTTTAATTCAAAAGACAAAGCTATAAAAACTTCACGATGCAATAATTTTAAGACTCAGACAAATGAGTGAATTCTAAAATCGTAATATCCCGTAATAAAAGGTTTCAGGTTTCAGGATTCAAATTTCTGCAGTTCTAAAATTACCTACAAGAAAAGATACAAGATCCTAAAATAATAATTAAAACCTCAAGATCTAAGGTTTTAAGATGCTAAGATTTTATGAGTTATAAAAATGAATGAATTAAAAAATCAAAATGTCCTAAGATTTGGAAGATTCTGAAGTTCTAAATTAATTTATTAGTCCTGGAATTTTGATGAAATATGATGTTTTACATCTTCTTCAATTGTAGGTCAGAAACTATGAAATTAATTTCAGAAAAGATGAACTGAAAATCTTATCTTTTACAAATAACTGTTTCAAAAATACGTACACTTGATACTTTCCGAAATACAAATTAGTAACTTTTACTTTTTGAAATACTTACAATGGAAAAGGTGTACTCGTAATTAATATCTTATGTTTCTACATTTTAAAATGCTACTTGAAATGCTAAAATCCCTTAAAGTCTCTAGATCAAAAAACCCGCAATAATACTCGTATTTTCAGATTTCTAAAATTTTGTCAAAACTTTAATCTTCTAACTCCAAAATTTTCAAAATTATGGTTCTTGTTAAGATTTTGCCTTAACGAAAATTGAACTGAAACTTCAAGGTCTCTAGATCAAAAAACCCGCAATAATACTCGTATTTTCAGATTTCTAAAATTTTGTCAAAACTTTTAATCTTCTAACTCCAAAATTTTCAAAATTATGGTTCTTGTTAAGATTTTGCCTTAACGAAAATTGAACTGAAACTTCAAGATCAGAGGTTTCAAGATTGTTCTAAGGATTTAGGACCTTCTTAGAGTATAGTTTTTTTACAGTTTCTAAAATTAAATTATTTATCTAGTAAGTTTTTAACGCTATTCCAAAGTTTCCGTAGAATGCTGAAACTTTTGTATTTTAATAACATCCTAAAATAATTATTATGAAACTTAAGTGTTAGAAGTTTCAAGATTGTCAAATGTGGTAAAAAGAGTAACACGACTTTGAAGAAAGTGGAGTCCTAAGAATCTATAATAAAATTTAGAAATTCTGAAAAACTCCTTTGAAATTAAAATTTTCTGAGTTTTGTAACCTTCTAAAGATTCATTCAAGCTTTCTAAGCATCCAGTTTTGCAATTCTAAAATTCTAGAGTCTTCAAACAATAATTTCGAGACAAATAGTCACAATTTTAAAATGCTCTGAAAGATTCTAAGTGTGTAATAGATTCCCAAGTAACAGTCAAAATTTCCTAAATCCGAATATGTGAGTTAGTACAACAAAAGGCCTGAAAGATTGGAAAAAACAAGATTTCTTCTAACATGTAGAAACTTGAACTGGTAATTAAAAATTCGACAATCTTATTTAGAAGATATTTAAAAAGTTACCATTTTCAGAAAAAAAAATGTTTCAGCTTTTCCTTTCCCTGTCTAAAGCCTAATTGTATTAACACTTACGGGCACATTCGGTCCAGTTCCGGTTTATTGGTAGCAAAAGTAAGTCCAGAATCCGTCAACACCGAAAGGGGTTTAGCACAGTGCACAAGATGTTCCGGACCACAGTTTTGGTGGCCTCGGATCTTCGACGTTACAACTGAAAAAAATCATTTAAATTTAGTGATACATCTAAAAAACAAAACGTGACTAGATAAAAGAAGGCGAATCGAAGATGATTCGCCATCATCTGTCAAAAAGTGAAAAGACAACGCTTCGACGTGTGAAATAGCCTTCAGTAATGTAATTTATTGAAGCGCGAGGATGAGAAAACACGCGTCAGAAACAGAGAAAAATCGTCCGACTCTTAATAATCACTCGAATTCGATTTTTCCACAACGGACAAAAATTCATTTGCATAGATTTGTTTGTTTGAACTGAGCGAAATTGTTTCTAAAAACAAACATTCCTGCACCTGGGAAAACAGTCGATGCCAATAGAGATCAAACGAGAAAAGACGTGAAAAAAGCAACAAACTATCAAATGCAATTTTTCTCGAGAGACCTATTATTTGAAATGAATATGTGGAGAGCTGTTCACCTCTGATGTAAAAATAGATCCGTAGCTATATACCTGCCAGTTTCGTGAAATTTCCGACGTCGTAATGAAGCTGATGCAGTAAAGTTATGATAATCTCACTATTGTTCTGCGGTGGTTGAGTTATTCCGGTCCAAAATGTACACTAACGTGGAGAATTAATGATTTCAGAATGGTAATAATCCACACAGATGCTTCACAAAGTTTTTACCAAATTACCTCCAAAATCAATTAAGATGGATTATCAATTATTACTACGGAAAACCAAATACTAAAAGGTGACACGAAGTGCAAATAGCTCGATTTTCTCTATTCAAAAAATTTAGTGGGACTGATTAAAAAAATATGTACTTAATGTGATTGATTATTGTGTGTTGGAAAAAACCTAAAACAATTTCATGTTGAATCGATTTACTTTTAATTTTTTTTTACATTTTATGCGGTTTCGTAAGCATTCACCTGGATCGGACCGTAGAAGAGAATGATCTTAGGTCAAGAAATGTTATTAAGCATTAAATAAAGTCTAAATCGTTTTCATAAGAACTCCACTTCTCTGAAACTTTTTAATTTAGACATTCTTTTTTATTTGTACTTTTTCTCAGTTTGTGCTTCTTGAAAAAGTTCCTTATTCGTTCTTATTAAGTGTTTTTGACTCCAGTCTAAAAATTGTAACTAAACGTTTTAGAAATTCGCTCGGTCGATTAGAATTTTCATTAATCAAGCGACCGTCTCGAGACGTAATTCTCAAGACTAGGCTAACTCCCCGCGTGGCGGAGGTTTCTAAGATGTCCCTCGGGATTAATGCATTACTCCGAAACCAGTCTCTTTTACAAAGTTGCTAAAAGCTCATGTCTATGTGTTAATTAGCTAAATCCAGTACGTAATTTAGCACTGCGACTGAAGCAGAACGGCCCAAAGTTCGAATTTTTAGGTAATTAAAGATACACATTACGGCTAAATGTTTTCAATACCCATGACAGAACGTAATGGGGTCACTTGCTTTAATAATTGAATTAGCTTGTGCTTGAGGTATGTCTATTGATTTATCCACTTTGTCGCATTCTACACACATTTTCTTTACGATAATTGCATCATATTCAGCCACGAGAATGCGTTGATCAAAATCTTTCCAAAAATTGTGTATATTTTAAATACTAAATAAATAAATGAAAGCGGTACCTTTTCTCAGCGATAATGGACTTCATTTATCATAAAGTATCTTTTTTCAGGGTTTTTGAAAGCCGCAATGCGTGCTTCAAACAACACAAATCCTTATAAAAGAACATATACCGCAGCTGTCAAAAATGTGTAAAAATGCCAATTACAGTTGTAGCAATCCAAATAGTTATTTAATAAACTCACATGTAAATGAAGGCGATTAATACGGGATACTGTTTAAAGCACGAACGAACGATAGCGAATGAATGCCTTTCGTTGATTACGAAATTAATAACAAATAAAAAACCACTTTCATCTTTTTCGTCACACAATCATTAACTCCAATTACAACTATCAAATTTACTGTAAGTGCAAGAAACGGTGGAAATTCGGTAATACTGAATTGTGGATGATTGTGAAACGTAATTTAAAAAAAAATTAAATAACGGTAGTATTATTTGTCCAAAAACAAGCCGCCAGGAGCCACGATAATTGTACTTCAACGGACCTTTTAGGGAGCAAATTATGTACACTTGCTGTATACATTTGATGTGAAAGAGGTAGGTGATGAATCATTTTAGGAAGCTCCATTATTAAGCAAGAATAAAATTTTTAAACGTCAACAGAAAATAGCTCGAACGAAAAGTACAAAAAAAGAGTCATACAAATTGCTAATTCTAGGATTTTTGTTACTGTTTTGTCAAGGGTTTGTAATTTAGGTTGAATTGCAACTGTAGGATTATATTATTTCTTAATGTGTGACCATTCTAGTATTAACACTGGACAAGGGCTAGTTAAGTTTTACAACGTGTACAAATGGACACGGAATGTAATAACATAAAATAACACAAACATTTGAGCCGAGTCATTGCAGCATTTTTCTTTTTACAAAAAAAGGTAATATGTGTGTGCAGGTATCTCGTGTCAAAGTGTAAAATAAAATTTATATCTGGAAATTCCTACATGAATTTGGTGCAGCGAGGTGGGACTGTTTATTAATTGAAATAATTTTTCATTTAAAGCAAAGCAAATTTTGAAATTTTAGTTAGTGGTTTAATAGTAATTGTTTTAATTCTCCGGAGGTGGGAAATGGCAAAGGAAATACGACTGTAGGTCGTAGGTCGTTCCAAGTTTAAATGGCCTCAGGAATTAGACCAGTCCAGCCACAATAAGGCTAAATAGTACGCCGTAACGTTTCTTTGTCGAAATTTATGGCCCACGAAGAATATCAGGCAGTTGTCTCTGTTTCGTTGAATATGGACGTGACAAAAATGCTTCCGGAGGTTGCAACGCTTCCACTGAACCTCGAACAACTTTGATTTTTATCGGAAACTTTCCGCCGACAATATTTATGACGATGTAACTTTTGAATTAACTTCTCACACGGTCCAATATCGGCGAATTGCTGCCAATTTCGACCTTATGTTCTTTCAATTAAACTTCGGACAATTCGTGGATTTCTGCCCTCGAGATTAGACCAAGTTTGGAATGGTCGCAAGTTTTTGCTTAATTGTTGGCTATTTTTGTTGGAGAGGGTTTATGATGCAAATTAACGAAGATTTATTCCGGACAAAGAATAAAAAGGCAATTTTCTTTACAACCCATTTACACGGGCTCTATTAAGAATGAATTTAGGGAATGCAATTCCGGTGTTGGCGGTTAATTTATTTATAATTGGCCACAACTGTCTAATTCTAAAATGGCATGGGAAAGCGTCATTTTACGCATGTTTTCACCCGAAATAATGACAAATTATACCCGATTTTAACTATTAAGAAAATCAGAAAACACTTAAGCACGCAAATGAGATATCGATTCCAGGGCGAATTGTAAACAGGCCAAACCAAAATTAGACATTCACTTTTTTCAGCTGAAATTTTTCTGGGAGTTAAAAACAAAGTTCTGACTATACTGATCTGACCTCAGTAAGATGAGTAAGATGCAGTACATTTCAAAAATGTATTGTGTGTTGTTATTTTGTTTGTCTACGGCTCGTAATCACACCTGAATTACTTCGTATATTGAATATAAATTCGAATTTTTCCGAGAAGAGAAATGTGGAAATGAAGATGAAACGAATTAAATATTGGTAAATATAAATACAACGAATTTTTTTTGAACAAATCTCTTGGTTCGTGAGTGAATTAGATTACGTAACGAGTTTTAAGAAGCATAGGTATTACGTAGAAGTGGAAAGTGTGCATACGAGCAGCATAGCGACGAGTAACATAATTCTACATAATTCCTTAATTGTAATTGCCTTACAATTCGAGTATACAATTCATTTCTACGACACTTATTTTTTTCTACCCTTTACCATCATTTACTTTTAAAAACATTATTTAAAACGTTTTCCGAACAGGAAAACTCATACAAGCAGCTTCGCTTTGAGCTTCAATATTAAAACTTCGCACTGTAAAAGTATACCTACCGCACGTATAATATAAACACATATGAATAGCTGTTACGCTAAAATAAAGAATAAATCTTATATAGAGAAGATTCAAATGTCTCACACCATATTTTGGGTAGTGATGAAAAGCATCTTGTCGATGGGCAAAAAATGTTTCAGCTTTTTCACAAGATGTAATTCTTCAAAGGTTACATTTTTGAGTTCAGTTTTAATTTAATTTTTAGTTTATGTTTTATGATGTACAAAACATTTAATAAATTCGAAGTATTTAAGATAAAATGTTTTTTAAAAGTAAGCAAATTTTGTTTAGAACAAATTGAAACTTTCCAACGCTGAGAACTAATTCTGTTTCCTTGCATTTTCTTCATATCACATAATATTCATGTACTGCTTCTGAACATTAATTCTATTGAACTACTTGTAACAAATGTGGTATTCTATTTAGATCAAATCCTTGTAGTCAGTATTAGTTGTTTGAATAGTCTTCCTGTACTAAATATTAATTTCCAACATGTATACCCTTGTAGTTGTAGGCATAGAATTATAAAACTTTAGAACCCTGAACAATAAATGTGTAAGTCACCAGCGCAGCCATTGAGTATTATTGTCGTTTCACAATAACCGACAGAAATAATTGTGACATTTAATTGGGAAAAAACGAGAAATAACGCTTAATACTTGAGATTATTAATCGATCATAAGTTTTTACATTATTTTTTAAGTGATGGCTGGGTTTTCTGTAAATTGGGTCCAAGAACGAGCCGCTAGGAGCCACGAAAATTGAGCCTCAACAGATAGTTCTTAAAAAACCTTTTACAATTCGTCACCTATCTCTTCCAAGTCAGCAAGTGTATAATACAAACGGTCGACATAAAATTTATTACTATCGTTGAAGTCGACTCACTCTATGCAAAGTTTGAAAACAACAATTAAACTTAATAGTTCAAAAGTGGATGGAAGACGTTTCAATTGGTCGGAATCGCGTTGCGACAAGAAGGACATTGTTAACACATGATGGAATTCTGTATCCAGATAGCGTCGCACGGTTATTAGAGAATTGTTAATCAATTAAGGCGACAATTGTGTGTGCCCAGTGAGACACCGACTGGAAGCGACTATTCTGGTGCGATCGTTTGGACAATTTCCCAGCGATATGATCCAAAAAGACAGAATTAAGCGACGTGATGCGATTAAAATTTTCCCCTAATTATATGTAGGCGATGCAAAAGGGATGGGATTTGAAAAGAGCTCCACTCGACCGTTTGCGACATCTCGACGAAATAATGAAGTGGTTGGAAAGCAGCGGAAATGAAATTATATGGATCTTATCTAATCTTTTTTTATTAGAAGTAGCGGATATACAGGCTGATTCGAAAGTCTTGGACCATCTCTTATGTAGTGACAAAAACTTCTCTGTGACAAAAAATTGTTTGAGCCCTTCAAAGATTATAGGTATTTTTGTCTGAAGTTTTTGGCACTCCAAATCATGTTAATGTTGAATTTAGTTAGCAGAAATGGTAGACATTTCTAAAACTGTTCCGACACATTTTGAATCACCATGAATTTCAGTTGCGCTACTTGAAAATTAAATATCACAATAATTATTTTAATTTTATTTCCTTTTAACAAATAATATTGAACGGAATAAATTTTGCTAGCGTACTGTATAATTTAATAGAGGAAAATGAGAAAAGGAAAAAATGTGTGTGTTGCATTCATTGAAATTCTATTTAGAACCAAATACGCTCGTGATGTATTCAATGACTACCTTTAATTTGTTGTAACGAATCCACTCATGCAAATTTGTATGACGTGTTTTACAAAATTCAGACTATTATTCAGGACACATCAGACTACCTATTGAAATCATTGTATATTAATTTAAAAATCGTATCTAATAATGAAAACCCTCAATACCTATGACAAGTACAATGCAATCGAGTTTAAAATAAAAAATATTAATTATTCAATTAGCAACAACGAGATACATTTTGATTTAAAAAACTATAATCACGAAACACGTTATGCAAAAATGTAAATTATCAGTGAGTGTTTACTTTTCTATTTATATTAATAATCGAACAATATTTTCAGTTAATTTTCACAAAATTAGTAATTAGTTTTCAAAATATTGCATTATTTACAACAAAACCCTGCTCAACACCAGGTTTTAAATTGATTTTTACTTAAATAACTGCTGAACATCTATCCATCTATACGGTGCTTTAAGTGATTTGAAGGTTTTCTCACGTTTTTGGTTAACAGATTTTGGTTATAAAGAATTCTTACAAAAACTCTTTAAGAAATCGACTTTAAACACTTCAAATAAATATTTGAAAATGATAAGTAACCGTCAAGTAAATTCGTGCAAACACAACATTTCTATCAAATTTATTGACTTTACTTAAAACCTTACAAAACAAATTTTATCAATGACAGTTGCAAAAATAGCACATTAGCTACATTTGCTTGTGCTGTTACACGGTTAAAAAAACGCTTTGTGCTTACCATTACAAATTATTGTTGTTGCAATTATTAAGATTCCCTTTTCTCATATTCCTGCTTTTCCATTTTCCTTAGGACGCGTGAATTTTTCCCTGTCAACATCTCTCGTTATCTATATGTAAATATTCGCTCGAAATATCAACTTCCCGCTTTAGAATAATATGTGTATGCCAGAGTACAAATCTGCAATAATTTCGTTGTGTTTGTGCAGGATTTGTGACGCATTAGTACCGTTCGGTGAAAATCGCAATAATGATTTAATTAATTAGTTATATGAAGTTACCGGTCGATTATGGCACTGTGGGACCTCTGGCTAGGTTTCGGTCTCCGGTGAATAATATCGCGGTGCAGTGAATGATGAGCTGCACTTTGGGGGCATATGTGTCCATTTGATGGACGATCAGAGACTATACTCCTGACCGATGCACTTCTGCGAGCTCCTAAAGGACGAAAGAGACCCACAGCATTATTATCATCTATTGAATGAAAACTACAAAATTTCCAAATTGGTACATTACATTATTCGAAAATGGTTACATTTTATATTTTTTACGTAATCTGTTATGAAAGACGAACGAGCATAATGTTTGCCAAAACGAGTGAGCGCAGAGAACAAGATTTGCAAATTTTTATACATAAACCCACACACATTGAAAGAAGTTCAGGTGCTGTTCATATAGAACCCGAAGGAGGGTCAAAGCATTAACTCTTGAATGAAAAATACCAGTAATATATGCATCGGAATTTTGGTGTTTTGGCGCCTTCGTGAAATGAAACCCCACCGAAAAGAAACGTGTTTGCGTAGTGAAAAACACCACACGCCCTTAAATCATTCGGAATTGTTAGCGAGTTTCGCTCCGGCATTTATAATGAATTAAATTAATTAAAACTTTAAACTGCACGCACACTTGTTTAATTTGATTTAACGTAAGCAAAGTGAATGGGGATTGCACCGGAACTAACACAATAAAATTTGTGAATTATGCTCGAGTTGTATATCAATTTGATATCAATTATATCAAACAAGAACGTGTTTATTAGGAGGAAGCAAAATCGACGAGTTTTCAACTAAAAGCAGAATATTTTTACTTGACGCAGAATGGAAATAGGAAACTGCTATTTGCATCGCAAATAAAACAACTTAAATCGTTTTCTTGTTACATGCGAACAGGATCTTGACGAGCGGAGATATGCCTAAAGCTTGCACAAATTTTGACAAAATCATAAACATCTGGAAATATAATAGACATTATCTAGATGAACGACTTAACAGAGCCACCATGCATAAAAGCTGCGGTTTCTTTACAGATATGGAAATTCTCAACAATGCGCCGATATGAACCGGAATAAAACAATGCACCATATTTTTAATTAATTTCTAAAATTGCCAATATATGAAAACTTTTATCTTTAGTTCGTACAAACAACTAGAATGCATGACAACAAAAATTGGCTTCTGTGATATTTATTCCAATTCTTGCTATGATGGAAATGTTAATACAGGTGTTCCATAGTTCCGTCCAAAACTCACGTTACTGTAAGAAAAACGTGGAATGATGGAAATTCGGTAGTAGGAACCCAATTAGTAGGGAATTCAAAAATGATAATGTGTGTTAACGGTCCGCCAGGAGTCACGAAAATTTTACCTCACGAGAAAGTTTTAGATGCAAATTGAGCACATTGCTGACATGAAAGAGATGTGTATCGTAAAACGTTTTTTACGGACTCAAGAGTCCCATAAAGCAACAATTAAATTTTTAGATTTTAATTTTTGGACAAAATTATTCATTAGTGTTAATCAATAAAATAATGAATGCATATAGTCACGTTGCTGTTGTCAACATCAACCACAAAATTATTGTTTGTTGTTTATAGTATACTATTTTTTGCTGATTGGACAATTACCTTTCTGTAATCAATAAATAACACATTTCTATTTGGTCAAAAATAATTTGCCTAATACAATAGCGAATAAGTGATAAGAATCGCAATTAGGCTCTGAGACTAGCCTTCCATTCTGCACGATTATGTGCAGTAAAATAACACTGCGCATAGATGTGGCTTTTTGATTAAGAACCCCACGATTAAATCTGATTGCTCAGAGGAAAAAGATTGAAAGTGACCGTTCAATTTTATGGAGTCAATGCAGGGCTTCAAGTGAAACATATTGCAGGGTTTAAAGTTAATAACAACGGCACCGAGTGGTCTTGATATGTTTTATATTTGAGGTTAACCCTTTCATATTCCTGCAAGTACTGAAAGACGAATAAAAAAGCCTAGTCTCGTCACGTTTCCAAGCCTTAGAAAAGTTGCTCCAGAATATCGCAATTTCACAATTAATAACACGGATTAATAAAAATAGTCCAGAACGTGAAGTTACTTTGGATCAATGTCATAAGCAAATGTTTGCTTCCAGGTGAATCGTGTGGTATGGATATTGTCTAATCCAATTATGATTTTCGATTGGCTTTTATAATTAAATTCCCAGGATATGTCGTTGGGGTTATGTATGGACCGATGTAAGTTAACAGTCAGATTAACGAGAAATGGCCGAATTCAAAGCTCCAGCTCTTGTGTAATAAATTGAAGCATTCCAAGTGACATAACGCGGTAGAGAAGCGGTAAACCCACTACGTGACGTCATATCAGCGATTTTCATTTCAAATCTCACTGATTGCAACATAACAAAGTTTCAAATCATTGGTGTAATTCGAGGAATTCGGTTAACGGAGCAAACATTTCTGTTAAAGTTAAGACTCGACATAACCCGAGCGATACAGGCTTATTTGCAATTTAAGGGAGCGATGAAGTGGCCCACTTGAGTTTCTATAGTTCTACAATTCTTCCACTTGATCAAATTATTCAGTATAACATGGCTCCGGGAAATATTTGAGTATATTATGTATAATTAGTATGTTATTTATAACTAATTCTCTCACCAAAATTATAGTTTGTAAGTTAATAATGCTAATAATAAATTTCACCAACAACTACATTTTTATATCTAGCTTTACAGAAAATATGTTAGTGTTTAGCAATTACTACCTATAAATAAAGACAAATATGTATTTTTTTTGTATCCTTCACCAACAGACTATAGAGGGTGCTCAAAAACTGGCGCACTAAGTGGTACGTTATTAAGAAGCAAGTGCACATTATGGGAAAAATGTTGAAAAAATTCCTAAAGTCATATTTTAAAAAATCTGGAGCTACAAACTTATTGTATTAACTTCTTTAATTTTCATTATTTTTTTATGTATTTATGTTTCATACCAGGTAATCGTTCCGTAACAAAACGATGAATAATTATTTATAAATCTACTATCAGATTTTTGCAGTTTTTTTAATTTAAAAAAATTAAAATTCATCCAAAAAATCACAATGTGTAGTTGTGTCAACACTGGGAATTATTTCCTAGGAAACCGTTTCAAAAATAATTAATTTTTATTGTCGCTCAAATTCTATTGCGATCATGACTGTTAGATAACGTTGCCACATATTATTTATCTAAAATCCATTATTTATCAATAACTTTAATACAAAGAATTTTTTTACTATTTTTACTTTTATATGTAACCAGTTCTCTACCACACACCATTGAGTTGGTGCGCCAATTTTTGAGCACGCTGTATAGGGGAATCTTATTCGTATAAACTTAACCCTTCGTTAGTGTTCTGGGAACTTGTGGCGAGTTTAGTGTGATGGGGATAACATCCAATTTGTTCTTTACTTAAAATTAAATAAGAATTTACCTATTATCTCAAAAAAATTAAAAATAAGTTGCAAAAGTCAAATAATTTATAAAAAGAATATAAATACGTTATCTATTTCTTCATTCAATGTTAGATGTACATAAAAAATATCAATAAAAATTCCTACTTTCTAATAAAAAGGTACAAACAAAACGTTGTAAGAGCATAAGATGAAACCATCGAATGAAAAACTCCATAAAAATATAATCAAAGACAAAAAAGTGCAACCATTTGAATCACGAAAAATTTTCACATGTGTAACCACTGTATTTTCTAAAGAGATTGAAATCTGTTTCAAATTGATAAGTTAAATTACTTTGTCTTTCGAAGGTATACCCTGTTTTTTAACTAAAAAATCACCAACACCGCAATTTACCACAAAATACACCTGACAAGATGGTGTGAAATTTAACTTGAGGTAAAATAAGTTTGAGGTTATGTTAAGTGTTTACATTTCGGCCCTTGCCTTGCTTGAGTACAAGTTATGGAACTCATCGATGATTATTATATTTATTAAAGTAATATTATTAAGGTAAACATTTACAGTATTAGGTGAAATTAACAATAAAACCTGATGAACAAGAAAGAACAAACAACAACGGAAAAAAGTGAAGACGCATTTTGCTCAATTCTGCAGTTATTAGAGTTATATTCACCACGTTTTTTAAATTCGTAAATTTACGAGCCAGCTCTTCTTTAAAGAAATGGTCTTCAAAGGCAGATTTTTTTTCTTCTGCCCATGCTTTTAGGACAAAGTCCCTTATCGTTATCAGTATTTAATATTCTCATTATAGTAGAACGAGACACCTGAGTAATTTTTATTACTAAATAAGCAAGAAGTAATTATTTTATCCAAAAAATTACCGAGAAGATGTTGAATAAGTTTTCCTGCATTTGTCGGTCATTTAGTCGTAAATTCATTTCACTCGTTACTTTGTGGCATCGTAAAACAGCGTCTCTCATTCGCGCATTCAGCAAATTTCGCGTTTTTTTTGCATTTTTTGACACAGCTAATGTAAAATTTTCCAAATTTAAATTTGAAGCTCCTGCTGATAGTTAATGACATATTCAGGTAAATTAACTGTATAAAATAAAATTCACCAACTCAAACTTTAATAAATTAGCATGGTGCCAAGTGTATTTTGTCGTAAATTGCGGTGTTGGTGGTTCTTTAGTTAAAAAACAGGCTATACTCAACATTCAAGACCAATCAATTGAAAAATAATAAGCAATGAAATTTTTTAAGGTATGTCATACCCCATCACACTAATGAAGGGTTAAGAAACAATAGTATTTGCTAAATAACAAATAACAATTCTAGTAAAAATTTGCTAGTTATATTTCAGTTTATCATTAATTTAATCAAACCTTGGAAAACTTACCCAGGATTATGTAATCGGTCTATAACTTTTTTGATATTTGAAATATTGCCCTGCCGTTTTCATTTATGCGATAAATCTACTTAAAGTACACAAAATATTTTTTTACACAGGCCGTTGAACCAAAGTTATACATTTTTTTAATAAAACACCCTACATATTTTTGCATAATTAGATTCTGCGTGACAAAATAACAGAACTCTGTTTAAACTATCATAGATCTATGTCTTTTCGTTTCCAAATCATTTACCTTATCGTTATAAAAATCGTTATAAAAAATTTTTTTCAATGGTATCGGGTTTTTAAAATTTACAAGTACCTGCCAGGCAAACATGTATAGCTGCGTAGTATTTACTAAAACTTATAAAATACCCAATAATAATAATAATTTATACAAATTAAACGACAAGTAATACCGCACAAAATTCATATTTTTGTCCACCCGTTATTTTTCAAACTTGAATTAACCTCCAATTTATAGAGTATCTAGACACATAGTACATAGTAATAATTATAATAATTACTAAAATATGAACAAACTTTCAGAAACCTATAATGACGTGTCGTGTTTTGATTTAATGTCCCGGCGCATCCGCCATTTTTCACATCCGCGTGTTAATTCAATATGGAGTAATGCGCCATTGAAAATTTCGTCACTTTTGTGGTTGTCGGTTCGACTTCCGCTCGCTAAGTCGCCGGATTGTGTGCATTGAAAGAGTTTTGAAAACTTCACAACCACCTCCAGGGATTACGTTCAGTAATCGGATCCAAGAAAGGGACTTAATATGAATGTCAAAAGATTCGTTACAAGTGTTCGAATCAAAGCGCTCCTTTCGTCGACTTTTTTCTCATTGTTTGAGTCTTGGAATTAATGGCAGTCAGACGAGTTTTGTTTAATTCCGAGCTGAGCTCCTCCAACTAATTAATTCTAGTGTTATTAAGATACATGTTTATGTGTCAAGTAGTTCTCCGTTTTTAGGCGGATACAGTGACAACGGATTACGGCATGCGTCATGCCGGGGTACACTCATCTGCGAAATTAGCGCCAAAGACAATGTCTTTAATTATAAATATAATTGGGTTCTCTTAGATAAACTTATATCCGCAACAACACCAGTACGTCTAGTAGCTTGTTGCAACAAATTGGTCCCTGTTGCCCCCAACCCCGCCAACCTACATTACACTTTCAATTCCCAAACGGAAACATGGTTTCAAGTATTGATATAAACACTACAAAAACAAAAACGTCGATAACATCCGTGACCGATGTCCTTCTCGAATATTTCACTGCTTTTACAGACACGAATGGCAATTATATCATAACACTTTTTTAGCTACATCTCCTTTCTTAACACCAACATCTTCCACCACCTCGTATCTAAATTAATACTTGCTTTCTCCATTTCTTCGCTCCCTTACTGCTTCGTACGAGACATTACCCTCGTATCAAACCAACAAAACTATCTTTCAACTTAAAATAATGTTATTTGCGTTTCCCGTTCTTTAAACTTTTCATCTTCAATCACAAAATTACATGCTGTAGTTACTCAATTTAGAAAGGTATCATCCATCACAGTTGTCATCCCTAGTTTCTTTGTCACTTGTGAAATACGGCTTTTCAATAGTAAAGTATACTCGTAAGTTAGATACCGCTAATTTCCGTTTCCGCCAATCTGAACCTTTAATTTATTTTCATTGTCTGATTTAATGTAAATATTTCTAGTTGAGTAAAAGAATAAATTATTAACAAGATAAACGATGGAGGATTAAATGGGCCACAATTTGATGGTTTGATATTGTTCAAATTGTTTGTTAACTACAAAGCGATCAAAAGTCCTTCTATCAAGTAGGCTTAGAAATTACAGGACATATTAGCTGTCTCAAAACTATAAAAACGCCAACATCATATTTTCTCTCAAAATTAGCTATTATAATTTATTCATGCACTTCAAACAATTAACAGCTAATGTAATTTATAGTTTAAATGAGAGATCTAATCATTAATAACCATTTTAAAATGTTATCAATCTTATTTTAAAAAAAATATTCGGTAAAATGCGACGTTGGCGTTTTTATAGTTTTGAGACAGCTAATATATCCCATTTTAGTTCATAGTAGAATTTTGCAACAGCGCATTTGTATTTTTTGGAGTGAAATGGAGCACAAACTGAAAGTTTCTGGTGGATTTTCTTAGCTCAAAATGTGTCACTGGGGTTTAGTTTAACACAGAATTCTTTTCTTTTATAGAAACTCTCAATTTGTGCTTTATTTTTCACTCCGTAAAATTCAAATTCGCTGTTGCAATTCTACTATGAACTGAAATGAGACGTATGTTTGCGGAAAAATGTCAAAAAAATTAACAAAGTAAATTATTGTTTGAATCCAGTTTTGTCCAATAGACACCATTTACAAATCGTGTAGCGTTCGAGTGTCAAAAATTCACAGCAACTTACAGTTTACGTTTAAGGAAATTTCAATTTGAATTTTGACAGCAGGCTGAACTAATACACGACACAGGACACACGTTCTCAAGTAATTTGCCCACTTGATAGAAAGGCTTAAAGTTATTGAATTTTTTAAATTTAGTGTTAACAGTTAAAATGGACCGGATGTGGCCGGATTTCACTTGAAAAATTGGTAACTCTGCCATTTTTTAAGAATTTGAAATTGTATTTGGGTATTTGAACGATGTAGTTTACGACTTCATTTTTGTGATTTAAATGTCAAAAAGAGTTAGCAAACTCCTAATTTTTAAGGTTATGTTTGTAGAACTTTAAAAACGCATACCTGTTTTTTTTAATAAAACGACCTAATCTTTATTCAACTAAATTGTTAATCTGTATTAACATTCCCTAAACTTATGTTTAATAGTTTTCAAATTATAGTAATTTTTTGCTGACATTTTTGCTGATTTATTAGCTCTAGCTGATTTCGTAGAAATCCTTGTTATCAAACCTAAATTGGATAAATTTATTTTGTATTAACAAAAATTATCTATAAACAAAATTTTGGACATAACTTTATTTAATAATTTAATAATAATACCGGGTGCTCAAAAACCGGCGCACCAACTCTATGGTGTGTGGTAGAGAATTTGTATTAAAATTATTGATAAATAACGAATTTTCAATAAATGAATTGTGGCAACGTTGTCTAACAGTCGTGATCTCAACAGAATTTGATGAACAATAGAAATAAATTATTTTTGAAAAGGTTTCCTAGGAAATAATGCCCAGTGTTGGCACATCTACAATTTGTGATTTTTTTGATGAATTTTATTTTTTTTTAATTTAAAAAACTGCTAAAGTCTGATAGTAAATTTAAAAATAATTATTCATCGTTTTGTTAGGGAACGATTACTTGGTATTACTTGGTGTGAAACATAAAAACATTAAAGAATAATAAAAACTGAAGAAGTTAACAAAATAAGTTTATAACTACAGATTTTTTAAAATACGACTTTAGGAATTTTTTCAAAATTTTTCCCGTAATCTACACATCTACCAGTTTTTGAGCACCCTGTATAATAATTATTATTATTTAATAATAATAATAATAATAATAATAATAATATTTATTTATTTAATAAAAATATTTTTAGCAAACTATGCAAAAAAGCTGTAAGTAATTTCCAGCAATGTTAAAAATACATAATAAAACATCCTGAAAGTTACCAAAGAGAATTCAATTCTCTTCCATTTAGTGAGTATTGTTTATGTGAGAATTTTAAAATTTTATTAAAAAATAAGTTGTTCTGAGTTTGTTTCGAAAAGAAAAAATCCAGAAACATTGTTTTCTTACGATTTTTAGCAGTCAAAAGTGCTTTCTATTGACATCACTTAAACATTCACACTCTAAAAATAAATACAAATTTTGAATAAATTACAGTTTGTTTGAAAAAGAAAAAAACATTAGATAGTGATCTTGTCTAATGACATTTTAGCAGTCAAATAATCTTCTCACCGAGTTTGATTCTTGTAAAAATTTTCAAAATTGATTTAAGAAATCACATTTTAAAAAATATTCCTAGCTCTCCTGACAAAGAAAAAGGCCTAAAGTAGTGATAGTAACCTCACAATAACTTGGATGTCAAGTGTTTTCGACTGTTGTAAAATTAATAAATCGATCGATAAATTTGTAACTGTAATTTTGTAACATACCATTTGTCAATTTGATAATGAAATTTTTTAGAGCGATTATTTTAAATTCTGGTTAGAATTGGGTGGAAAAAGGTCTCCTGCATTTGATTTTTTCTCGTTGAGCATTATTATAGTTGGCAAAAAACCCATCGTTCCACAAATCACATTACAATAACAGCATAAAAAAGCCGTAACTTCAAATAGAAATTGTAATAAAATCCAAACAAGTTCTGGAGTTCCTGAATACGAAAGAGCGGAAATTGAACGAGCAGATTCCGATAGCAGGTGCTTTCTAATCATAGTATGAAGAAATTGCCGTAAAGGGGTGAAAGCAGCCACGCGCCAGTCAAATTTTCCACTTACCTTTCGGTGTTTCCCGGCGGAACATCCCCTAATGCGGAGACTTTCAATAATTCAGTCTTCCTTTCAAGTTTATAGTATAATATTCAATAAATATGTAGACACCGAAAGCCACACTTAAATTATGTTATACGCTAAAATATGACCAAATCCACATGTGTGAAAGAGGAATATAATTCGATTAATTATTTAAGCACCCTGTTTTAGGCTACACCAACGGAATTCGATAATTTAAAGAATTGCGAGTTGGAGGCATTTAATGTAATTAGATCATTAATTATTTGGCACGTATTTGTGAACACTTTAAGTCACCTCAACATATAAATAAACCGATCTAGACTTGCACTTGCATTCAGTGTACTCTAAAGCCTGTCTTACGAGTAAATATTTTTAGGGATAGATCAAACTTTTTTTAGCTCTTCATACTTATCTTATTCCATTTTTGATAGATACAGTGTGGCAGTTTTGCAACATTGCATTTAAGTCACGACACCTACGGTGCACCAACACATCTTTAAATTAATGTCCTCACATTAAACTCACAAAGCCAAGACTTTATTTTCCAATCACTCAACTGCCTCCAATGTCAGTGCTTTCCAAATCTAGTTTGCCCTTATGCTAAAAAATGAAATTAAAACAAGCTGGGGATGTCAACGTTTCACGAGCACGTGTTGTTTTACGGCTGAGATAATTAAAATCTTTTAATTGCGACATACAAAGCAACGTTTGTGATCGAAATAAAATTGCATAACTTCTAATGTTCGTCATTTATTATAAATTATTCGCAATGTACAGCCAACCAGCTTTGTTTTAAGGACGTATTAATAAAATAAAGGTCACATTCATCGATTTAAATCAAATTTGAAAGCACGTACGCTGCTTGCAATAAATCCGCTTTAAGACCGGTTCAAACAGGCGACATGTTTTAGGGCATCAAGTTACTTTTATACGCCAATAAACCACGATGTGTACTGCTCGTTTTTTCAAACACTGGACGCTATAGGTGACTTTTAGCTTTTTCACTGAAAGCACTAAAAAATTGTGCATCATCATAGAAAAAGTAGATTTTACATTAGTATGCCTACTAATAAGGCCAGGTTTCACGAATGAAAGTTAAATTTAGTAGTAAATCCACAGAAACGATTGTTTTTAACTGTTCATTAGATCATGTTTAAAGCACAAACGAACGATAGCGAGTGAGTGCCTTTAATACTTGAGATTATACTATTATTAGTATTCTTACTATTACTACAAATTTACCACAACTTTTTTTTGTTGACCGCAACTTCTTAAAACCTATCCAAATTTATTACTGTTACCCTAAACTCTTTGGATCCAAATACAACATCAATAACCCTTCCTTCCAAGAACAAAAAATGTCTGAAGAAAAAGAAGGAACAAAATAGCAATAAGGTAGTACCTCAATTATTTTTTTTATTTAATTAATATTTGATAACAATCTACTATTTAATAGCAAATACAGAAATTTTCATGATAATTAGTTTCAAAAATATGGTGAAAAAACTTTTAGTAAACATTTTCTAGAAATAAAAAATAAGACAAAAAAATTACTCGGTTATGTCGAAAATAGATTTTGACAATCTATTGGATAAAATCATAAATTTACGCCTTTAAATATTTGCCAAAATAATATGTCAACTTTTTTTTAAAAGACACCCCGTATATTTATTACTTTTTAATAGATAACTACTCATATTTCTAATTTCTTATATGTGTCACAACGTCGCTAATTAATAACAAACAATAAAAAAAATTAGATAACAAGAAAATCGAAAAGAATTACCTATTAGTGCTATTACATACTTATTATTATTACAAACTTTTATTTACTAGTTAAAAAATTCTTTTTTGTTATTTTTTCTTGATTCCAATAATAGTCAAATTTCAAATAACACATCCAAATATTTTTTGACACTTTAACGTGAAATGAACTACATAACTAAGTTTTTCTTAAAACTACCTATATCTCGTAATTTTTAATGCTAGTTGTCGTTACAGTAAAACCTTAAAGTATAGAGTGTGAAACATATTTGGAATCAGAAATTAATCCCCTCATCTATCAAGGTACCGTTTTGAGAGATCTCATCTCAAAATACAGTTGAGACCTAACCTCATCCAAACGATTTTGTTTTGTCATTTCGGTTTACCTTTTTTCAAAAATTAAAACAAGTTACAAAGAGTCGAATACCAAACTAAAAGACAATAAATATTTTCAGTTCTAAATATTTTTAACAGACCATGAAGGACCATTGGCAACAATGACAATCAAATACTAGCGTCATAATTTCAATCAATTTTTAAAACAACTCATACCAAATTCTGTTCAAAACAACACCTCATCGAAATTAAATTAAATGACAATGAATCAATTGGTTTTAATTACTCAATAAAAATTGTTGACGCACGCATCAGTACTGCGATTCCATTACCTTAGATAAGCTACAAAAGTATACAACAGATGTGTAAATTTATCCCACCACGTACGACAGAATCGTACGATAGTTTTCGACCAATCAAATGCTAGGAATTGTGGGGCTCGTCCAATTCCCCTCACTCCCCACCTTAACGTCATCCAAGGTCATCACCTTTGCGTACCTGTTCATAAAGCGAGCGTACTAAAACTACTGTTTAACCCTTTTTTTAAGATAAATATTTGGAAAACTACGAAAGAACAGTGGATTTTTTCTTAATTAGACCTCAACGGTTTTTTTTCTGATTAATTATGAGGAAAATTTTAGTCTTTTAGGTTCTAGAACATTCGAGGCATTGAGTTGTTTGTCTCTTTAGATCAGTGAATGAACTGAAGCAGGTATTGGACGTCAGCAAAAATAGAATTAATTTTATCATTAATTTTCAGTGGACGGATAAGATATCACTTTTTATAAGAATTACAACTGTAAAACAATTTCGCTGTATTTTAATTTCTATTTGCAAATGAGATAACATTTTATTATGAATAAACGTACGTCAGATTTTTAATAGTAAAAATTTAAATAAGCTTTTTGTGAGCGTAATTAATTTACAACTTCCAAGCAAAAAACCAAGTGTGGAATAATTTGTTTGGTTGTTTACTGGCTGTGATAAATAATAATTAAAAATATTTGGTATTTATCGACGTTTGATTACATTATGATTAATCGCTTGAACGCGTCAAGGATACACACAACAGTAAAAAGCAATAGATGAAATTATGTTCCTCCGAGGCGGAAATATAATAATTTCTCGTGTGATAAACAGATTTTGCACCGATTTGGCCTCACGTGCGTTGTGACTTCAGCGGCTCTATTTTGGTGTTTGTAAACAAGTCTTCGAAAAAATGTAAGACACGTAACATTGACGCATTTTCTTGTTTCACAAATTTATCAAAACACGTGTGGGCATAAATCAGCCTACAATAATACCTCAGTAAATTGATTCTTTTGGTTTTGATTGGTAGCGTGCTAAAAAACACAAAAATTGAAACACGACCGTGTACTCTATATTGAAAAAGTTTGGGATAATATGAGTGGAATTGTTTGGAGTGAGGAAACTTTCAGCTTTCAGGATTTCCTGACAGGGTGGCATTATTTACCTAATTTTCTTCAACTGTAACTTTCAGATTCGTGTAATTTATTACTCGAGGATGTAAAAATTCATTTCGACTGGTTTTTGTTGTAAAGTTTTTCACTAAATTAAATTGGCGCGAATCAATGCAATCACTCGGAACCATAACCAGAGTGAGTCTGCTTTTTACCAAAAACTAATAGTCGCACAGAAGTGTTTGCTATCAATGCCTATTTAGTAAGGATATGTATGCCTGCGAATTTTCTCAGAATTTTTCTACCGTTCCTTATAATTAAAATTAAATTAATTATTTAAGAATAATAACATCAAGAAAATAAAAAATATGAAAATATTAATTATAATTAGTAATCCAAGTTTTATTATTTCTATAGTGTTATTCTAAAATAATGATTTCCAAAGGATGTAAAGGATTGTTAGCATCAAAATTTTAATATTTAATTTTTACGTAATTATTTTTTGGAGCTGGCGAAATGTTTTCGATTTTTTTTCGACAAAGCAAGATTTAAGTACCCCTTGTTCCCTTGATGACAAGAAATAACAATTTTTGCAGTTACTTAATAGTAAGTAGTAGTAAGCAATTAAATTAAAGGTGCCACTTTAAAATGTTTGTTGGCGGATATTTGCAACGCCGAAAAATTTGCGCTCATCAACTTATTAGTAGTATTTACAAAATTTTCTTCAACTTTCAGATCCGTATAATTTATTACTTTGGGGATGTAAAAATTTATTTTGAACATGAATCATTCCGCTTGTTTTATTGTTATTATAAACTTACTCAGACTCTGTCATTTATAACGTAAAGATGACGTTTTTCCCAAAATTGGATTGACGCGAATCAATAAAGTCAGACGCTTCAAAATCAGCTTAATTATAAAGAAAATCACGTCGAACCATAACTGGATGTCAATTTTACGAAATCTTACATTTTTCGGACAAGCAATTAAATTAAAGGCGACGTTTTTAGCTGGCATTTTATAAAAAAAATCACAAAAAACTTGTTGCCATTTGCAAACTCACCTGTTATGAAAAGTGCTGAGAGTACAGCAAAACTGCGTTTGACTTGTTTAAACACGTTATTCATAATAGGCCGGTTGGAGCACGTTGAAATAACTGAATCTCCTAAGGGTGCACTTTCGATTTCGATAGTCACGTGGACGAAGAACTCGACACGAAAGCGACTACACTTCCCAAAGGTTAAGGAGAGACTGATTTTGCAGTAGAACGTGGCGCCAACTCACTATTTTAAGTGGGGGCCACGTAACCTCATGATGGCTCTGTCCCACCTGTGGCATTCGCATGTGCAGAAAAAGAAACGACAATGTTATCTGTCGCTGTTTTTTTTTGCACTGGAGGCTAGATCACGCCACTATGGTTGTATAATTGGAATGGTATGAGTTTCGGAATTGTATCGTAGGTATTGGATAACGCACCATCGTATGATTTTTCGGAAACGTTGCATGAGTATGAAATTTATTAAAGCATACATCCGGTAACAACCCAATTGAAATTAGCGATTAGATAGCGAGTGTATATGTAATTGTAGGATGGAGTCCGAGCGGTCATAATTTTTTTTTTATTTTATATTTTAATTTAATGGTAATTTGTGGTTTTTTTACTTTTCGTCATAGATTAGCATGTAGATAATTAGGGTAATTAGTCAGTAAAGCTCCGAAAAGACCCCGAGACTTTTATTTCGAGAAACATAAACACTTGAGCCTAATTTATTAGCTAGTCAGGGTGACAAGCAGACCACCCCAAGTCGACCGTGAGAAAGACGCCTTCGAATATGCAATTTTGCATATGAGTTTTTAGTTTTCACCCACACTTTAGAGGGGTAGTGTGAGCTAGAGTCAGTTCCAAGTTAGAGTGACTTAAAGTAATTGCTTAAGTGAATCAAGGTGAGTTATCACTGAGTAATCCCAGTTTGTTGGTGTGTGAGGTTTTTCAATCCAATAAGGTGTAGAGATTTATGATAATTACCATATCAACGGTAGGGTGAGTCGTTCAATCATTATTTTAATTGCTGCGGTGTTGATTTTATAATTGTTGATAACGTTCATCAGAAACCTGCGTGAGTATTGAGTACAATATCAAACTGAAGTTGAATTAATGCGCTATTCATCAGTTGATAGTTTATTTAATTGGTTGATACTAAAGTTGATGATATTTGATAAGAATGATATTGAATTGAGAGTTGACGAACTATGAATAAGATTGAGTTGAGCCCCGACATGTCGAGCTAAACTTTGTTAGTCTGTCTATCCTTAATTAATCCACGGTTAAGCTTGAGGCGGGGCGGCGCTCGAAAATGCCCATTGCACGCCGAGATTAACCCAACAGGGGACGCTGGAGGGTCGCGGCGTCGCGAGGCCTCCAGGTCTGGTTTATGTTTATTTGTGGACGCGGGGGATCACTAGGCAGCCGCGTTCATTGCACCCCCAGGTCTAGGTTGCAGAATAGGTCGTGGGGAGAGCGCTGGAAGGTGATCATTGCACTTGCTCGTTGGTCCGTGAGACGGCTTCGGCTATGAGGTTAAGGGACTTGTTCACCACCTGCACTATGAAGAGGGCTTCCATTGCACGCTCAGGGCTATGTGTGATTAGCAGTTGAGCAGGTTAGCCAAAAAGGTGTTCATTGCACTGCCCGGAACCGCCCCTGAGATACGGCTGCGGCCATGAGGTTTATAGGGACTTGTTCACCACCTGCACTATGAAGAGGGCCTCCATTGCACGCTTAGGGCTATGTTTGATTAGCAGCTGAGCAGGTTGGCCAAAAAGGTGATCATTGCACTGCCCGGAACCGCCCCCTTTTTATGTTGGTCATAGGCGAGTACCATGAACATAATATCCATTGCACGCTTGGTGTTGAATGACCTGCGGGTCTCGAAGTAGACGCTGGACGGATATTACCGGGGTACTCATTGCACAACCTAAGACAAGTGGTGGATGACAAGGCAGCGTTGCCTATTGCACGTCAGAACCGCGAGGTGGTCTCTCGATTGCTGCTGATCCAGAGACAAGCGGGCTGGATGGTATCTATGAGCAAAGGGGTAACCCTTTGCCTGGTTTTCCCTATGCTCCTGGAGTCCTATTGACCAGGACTGCGACTGTTAACCTTTTGAACCCCTTGGACAGAGCTCAACCGATTCTATTCGAATTACATATTTTATTGATGGTAGATTTGCATAATTATTTTGGATTAACGACTGTTACATTTATTGGTTCACAAATGGCGATTGTGGACGTCTCACTCTGATGGACTGGATTACTCACACCCCCATTTTATTTTTCAGACGTTGTCTTAACTAAAATTGATGACCTGACCCCGACACCTCGGCACCAGCTCTCCTGACAGGATTATTTAAAGTGGTTGAGTACTTTCAAAGTTAGTAAGGTAGTGAGTTGCTAAAATTGCCGTCGGTCCAAAGATTTTCCTGATATTTGATAAGCATATGTTTGTAATTTGCGATAATTACGCTTCTGTACAAAAATCGGTTCATCAAAGGCCATTGTGATGGATTTTGCACGTGTTCAAATTAGCTGTTATTTTGCGTTTCAAAAATGGCCCTACATAATTTATTTCAGAAGTGGGATAAAAGACGCACAACCACATGTCTGGCCAGGCTAACTCATACCACATGTTAAAATTTGACAAATTTATGACCACTTAAAACCACCCCCAAATAAATTGCCATTTTAAATGTGCTTTTTCCATTAACTTAAAATAACATTGGCGACAGAAATAATCCAGCTGGCAGGTGTCGGAGGCGATTTTGTTTAAACAATTGTTGACTTTTGGGTTTTGTTTCTCTTTAATAAGATGAGCGGAAATAATAAGAGGAAGCAAACTCGTGGCGAATCGCCAATTAACGCGCGAAGGGTTAGAGGCAGCACCGACGGGTCTGATCAAACCGTCTCTTCGATCGACCGCCTCACCGAAGTGATGGCAGATTTTCTCGAGCGGTCAAACAACCGCCCTACCGCGTTTGCCACAAAGGAGGAGGTGGTACCACCCTTCAACCCAGAGGACCGCGACCAAAGCGCCGAGGCCTGGTGTCGCAAGGTGGACGAGTTAAGGGGTATTTTCCGTTGGACGGAAGATGCCACAATTTATTATGCTTTGGCGAAATTGCGGGGACTCGCCGAGGTGTGGTACAAAGGGTTACCCTCCGTAAACATGTCTTGGGCGGAATGGAAGGAAAAATTAAGGACTGCGTTCCCATCCACTCGCGATTTCAATGACGATCTCTCGAGAATGATGCAGCGGCAGAAACGTCGGGATGAAAGCTACGCTCGGTACTTTTATGAAAAGCTTTCGCTCATAAACGCTTGCCGCATCATAGGAACCGACGCCGTTTCATGCTTAATCGGGGGCATTGACGACGTCGTTGTAAAAACGGGCGCGAGAGCAGGCAATCACCAAACCCCGGAATCGCTTTTCGCATACCTCGCGACGATCAGCGACACAAAAGCGCTCCCGAAACCAGCTACAGCGACCACTTCGTCGTTCTCACGAGCACCCCAGGTAGCAAAAACCCATCACCGAGGAAGACAATTCGACGAGAAACGGTCTTCGGTGCCGGTTTGCTACGATTGCGGAAAAGAAGGACACTATCGCCGACAGTGCCGGAAGCCAGCACCGGAAAACAGCCGGAAATCGGAGCTGCGATGCAACTACTGTCGTGGTACCGGTCACACCGAGAAATATTGTAACAAGAAAAACAAAGACCCGAAGACGGTAGCATGACTATCTAGCAAAACGCGCGATCCGGCTAATCAAAAATATTACAAATCAATCTTAATAAACGGTGTAGAATCAACGGCGTATGTAGATTTAGGTAGTTCATGTACCACAATACGTTTAGCGGAGGTTCAAAAATTAGGGTTGGATCACGATTCCAATCAAAAAACCGCACTAAAAGCTTTTGGGAACGGGGTTGTTGCAACGTTAGGGTCTACGACCTTCGAGCTAACAGCTGATCGGGCAACGGCAACCGTTCGGGCCCACGTGGTCCCAAATTCTGTCCAGGAAGTACCTGTCCTAATCGGTCGCAATTTCACCGAGATGCCCCACATTGTCATCGTAAAGGACCAGACCTCGTTAAATATAATCGCAACCGACGCAGAATCAACACTGTCAAAAATCACACCTGAACCGGCATTATCAAAAATCAAACTTCGAGTCGCGCAAAACACCATCATCCCGCAAAATCACGCCGGTCATATTGCAGTTTCCGGAGACGAGTATGAGGGTGATGTCCTCATTGAAGCTGCGATAAGACCTCAAGAAGGTCATGAATACTGTCTACCGCGTACAATTATTCACGTCAAGGCAAATGATACCGCCTTTTTACCATGTATCAACCTATCGGACAACAATTTAAACTTTAGAAAGGGACAGACAATTGCAAGGGCCTGGCCCTGCATTGAAGAAGAACCACCCACTGAGATGGTCTTGAGGGTAAATAACTCACCCCCAACCGATCTACCGCTCGATCAGGTAAAAATCGGGCCCATCAATGAGAACGAAAGGGATCGCCTTTTTCGATTATTGATGGATTATCGAGATTGTTTTGCACTCACGATAGATGAACTCGGATGTGCAAAATCGGCGGAAATGGAAATAAGGCTCTCCGAGGATAAACCCTTCACTTATCGGCCGTATCGAATGGCGAGATCGGAGCAGGACACAGTCAAAGATATTGTGCAAGAGCTTTTGGACAATAATATCGTCAGAGAAAGCGAGTCAAATTACTGCTCACCGGTATTATTAGTCAAAAAGAAAAATGGCGAACAAAGATTGTGCATCGATTACCGGAAGTTAAATGCACAAACGGTTAAGGACAACCATCCCCTACCTCGAGTGGACGATCAAATTGATCGGCTGCAGGGTGGCGTGTATTTCACGAGTCTCGATTTGCGGTCGGGTTACCATCAAATCCCGCTAAGTGAAGAGTCGAAGAAGTATACTTCATTTGTTACCCCCTTCGGTCAATATGAGTACAACAGAGTGCCATTCGGACTGACGAATGCGCCGCGAACGTTTCAGCGATTCATGAATAAGATCTTGAAACCAGCGCGAGAAAACGCCGCCGTGTATTTGGATGACGTCCTTTTACACGCAAAAGACGTCAACGAAGCGTTACAAAATCTACAAAAAGTGTTCGAGATTCTCAGAAGCGAAGGATTAACACTTAACTTGAAAAAGTGTTCGTTTCTGATGACCTCCGTGACATTTTTGGGATTTGATATCGAGGACGGAAAAATCAAACCCGGTCAAGATAAAACCAAAGCCATAGAGGCATATACCGCTCCGAAATCAGTACACCAAATTAGACAATTCATCGGGTTGACGGGATATTTCCGTCACTTCGTCAAAGATTACGCGTTGATCGCTAAACCTTTGACAAATCTGACGAAGAAAAGTACTGCCTGGAATTGGGGCGACAAAGAGGAAGAGGCGTTCCGCAAATTACAGGCGGCACTTGTGACGCGCCCGACGTTAGTATTATTTAATGCCGAGCTAGAGACCGAAGTTCACACCGACGCCAGTGCGTTAGGGCTGGCCGGAATTTTATTGCAAAAACAACCCGACGAGCGATTACATCCAGTGGCGTACTACAGCCGGCAAACGACCGATACTGAGCAAAAATATCATTCGTACGAGCTCGAGACACTAGCCGTCGTGGAAAGCTTAAAGAAATTTCGATCTTACCTGCTCGGTATAAAATTTACCGTCGTGACCGACTGTAATGCATTACGAGCGACGAGCGTTAAAAAACAAATAATCCCGCGCATTGCCAGATGGTGGCTCCAACTGCAAGAATTTACATTTGAGGTGAAGTACAGACCCGGAAATCGTATGAAACATGTCGATGCGTTAAGCAGAAATCCGGTGGAATCGGGAGAAATCGGCGAAGTACTTCACATCGAAGAGGCGGATTGGGTCCTATCGGGGCAACTAACCGACGACAAAATAAAGCGCATCCGCCAAATTTTGTCGAAACCCCCGACAAATGACGAAGAACGGAAAATTTATAAAAATTACGCCCTACGCGATGGACGCGTGTATCGCATTACCGTGCGGGGAATCCAATGGGTTGTCCCTAGAGGGATGAGACACCAGGTGGTGCGAGCCGCACACGACGATTTCGGTCATTTTGCGGTGGAAAAGACATTGTCCCGACTGTGCGAGCATTATTGGTTCCCTAGGATGCGTAAGTACGTAGAGCAATACATCGCTTGCTGCATTGCGTGTTTGTACAATAAGCGCGCATCGGGTAGAAAAGAAGGGTTTCTTCATCCCATCAAGAAGACCGCGGAACCGCTAAATGTGTTCCATGTTGATCATTTAGGACCATTCCCCAAAAGTCGTCGAGGTCACACGCACATCATCGCCGGAATCGACGCGTTTACAAAATTCGTTTTTCTCCGTGCAGTCAAGTCGACCAAAGTAAAATACGTAACCGAATATTTCCGTGATATTTTCGCCACGTATGGCAAACCAAAGATTTTAATATCAGATCAAGGAAGCTGTTTTACTTCAAAACGCTTCAAACAATTTTGCCGACAAAATAATATTCGTCACGTGATGAACGCAGTCGCGACGCCAAGGGCGAACGGCCAAGTTGAGCGCCTAAATCGGACGATTTTAGCGGCCCTTTTATCTTCGACCCTTGAGGAGGAACGGTGGGACGAGCACATCAGGAATGTGCAGTTTGCAATTAATAACGTTGCAAATAAGTCCACCCGGAAAACACCATCCCAATTGTTACTAGGATATGTACCGCGCAACGGAACTGATGTCGTACTTCGCGATGAAATCACCCAAGTATCTTCCGTTGTAGAGGATTTAGTAGCTACTCGAGAGGAAGCACTCGCAAAGATGTCCCAGGCACAAGATAATCAGAAAAAGAATTTTGACAAGCGACGAAAACGACCACGGCGCTACAAACAGGGTGACCTAGTGTTGGTGGAAAAGAACGTCGCTTCAAACACAGGTACCAGCCGAAAATTAATACCCCCTTACAGCGGCCCGATGGTGGTAAAAACAGTATTACCTAATGATCGCTACGTCGTAACCGACATGAAAGGGTCACACAGAACTTCGAAAAAGACCAATTACGAACGCGTAGTTGCTGTCGATCGGATGCGACCATGGCGCGTGCCAGGAGGAGTGTCAGATGACACCGACAGTGAAAGTGGGGAAGACGAGATTGTCCCATCTGACGAGGACCCGGAAGTGACAGACGAGTAATGTCACCTCGGGACGAGGTGAATTGCAGGATGGCCGAAGTTGTAGGATGGAGTCCGAGCGGTCATAATTTTTTTTTTATTTTATATTTTAATTTAATGGTAATTTGTGGTTTTTTTACTTTTCGTCATAGATTAGCATGTAGATAATTAGGGTAATTAGTCAGTAAAGCTCCGAAAAGACCCCGAGACTTTTATTTCGAGAAACATAAACACTTGAGCCTAATTTATTAGCTAGTCAGGGTGACAAGCAGACCACCCCAAGTCGACCGTGAGAAAGACGCCTTCGAATATGCAATTTTGCATATGAGTTTTTAGTTTTCACCCACACTTTAGAGGGGTAGTGTGAGCTAGAGTCAGTTCCAAGTTAGAGTGACTTAAAGTAATTGCTTAAGTGAATCAAGGTGAGTTATCACTGAGTAATCCCAGTTTGTTGGTGTGTGAGGTTTTTCAATCCAATAAGGTGTAGAGATTTATGATAATTACCATATCAACGGTAGGGTGAGTCGTTCAATCATTATTTTAATTGCTGCGGTGTTGATTTTATAATTGTTGATAACGTTCATCAGAAACCTGCGTGAGTATTGAGTACAATATCAAACTGAAGTTGAATTAATGCGCTATTCATCAGTTGATAGTTTATTTAATTGGTTGATACTAAAGTTGATGATATTTGATAAGAATGATATTGAATTGAGAGTTGACGAACTATGAATAAGATTGAGTTGAGCCCCGACATGTCGAGCTAAACTTTGTTAGTCTGTCTATCCTTAATTAATCCACGGTTAAGCTTGAGGCGGGGCGGCGCTCGAAAATGCCCATTGCACGCCGAGATTAACCCAACAGGGGACGCTGGAGGGTCGCGGCGTCGCGAGGCCTCCAGGTCTGGTTTATGTTTATTTGTGGACGCGGGGGATCACTAGGCAGCCGCGTTCATTGCACCCCCAGGTCTAGGTTGCAGAATAGGTCGTGGGGAGAGCGCTGGAAGGTGATCATTGCACTTGCTCGTTGGTCCGTGAGACGGCTTCGGCTATGAGGTTAAGGGACTTGTTCACCACCTGCACTATGAAGAGGGCTTCCATTGCACGCTCAGGGCTATGTGTGATTAGCAGTTGAGCAGGTTAGCCAAAAAGGTGTTCATTGCACTGCCCGGAACCGCCCCTGAGATACGGCTGCGGCCATGAGGTTTATAGGGACTTGTTCACCACCTGCACTATGAAGAGGGCCTCCATTGCACGCTTAGGGCTATGTTTGATTAGCAGCTGAGCAGGTTGGCCAAAAAGGTGATCATTGCACTGCCCGGAACCGCCCCCTTTTTATGTTGGTCATAGGCGAGTACCATGAACATAATATCCATTGCACGCTTGGTGTTGAATGACCTGCGGGTCTCGAAGTAGACGCTGGACGGATATTACCGGGGTACTCATTGCACAACCTAAGACAAGTGGTGGATGACAAGGCAGCGTTGCCTATTGCACGTCAGAACCGCGAGGTGGTCTCTCGATTGCTGCTGATCCAGAGACAAGCGGGCTGGATGGTATCTATGAGCAAAGGGGTAACCCTTTGCCTGGTTTTCCCTATGCTCCTGGAGTCCTATTGACCAGGACTGCGACTGTTAACCTTTTGAACCCCTTGGACAGAGCTCAACCGATTCTATTCGAATTACATATTTTATTGATGGTAGATTTGCATAATTATTTTGGATTAACGACTGTTACATTTATTGGTTCACAAATGGCGATTGTGGACGTCTCACTCTGATGGACTGGATTACTCACACCCCCATTTTATTTTTCAGACGTTGTCTTAACTAAAATTGATGACCTGACCCCGACACCTCGGCACCAGCTCTCCTGACAGGATTATTTAAAGTGGTTGAGTACTTTCAAAGTTAGTAAGGTAGTGAGTTGCTAAAATTGCCGTCGGTCCAAAGATTTTCCTGATATTTGATAAGCATATGTTTGTAATTTGCGATAATTACGCTTCTGTACAAAAATCGGTTCATCAAAGGCCATTGTGATGGATTTTGCACGTGTTCAAATTAGCTGTTATTTTGCGTTTCAAAAATGGCCCTACATAATTATAATTAATTCTTTTATCTGATATTCTGATAACAAAAAGAAATACAATTTAATAAATGATTAAATCAATTAACAAATCAATAATTAATCGACGAGAGGATACTTTACAATGGATTAATGATTTAAGACGATTAAGAAAGTGTGATCGTTAATGCAGTTAAAACTGATTATTTAATATAAGTACACAAACCAATTTAACTGGACAGTTTCCTTTTTTTGAGTTGTCAAGCAATTACAAAAAAAGTCAAATTTCGATATCTCGATTACAATTATGCATGCCAGCCGTGAACCTGCCGGATTTAAATGCAAATGGTAAAGTTAATAATAAAATGTGTTTTAATCAGCAATTTAGAAAAATTACATATCTTAAAAAACAATAGGTAAAAAATTGTCCTTAGACTCGAAATATAAATAATCAAGGGAAAGATTCAAAACATGAATTCGAGGTGTCAACAAATTCGCCATAACGAAGTGCGACTGTACGAAAATAAAACAGCTACTTTCAAAAGTGGTTGGATATGAACTTCTAGGGTGATACAGTCTGGTCTTTATCAGAATTTTGACACTGACAATTGATTATTAAAAAAATTAACTTCAATTATATCGTCTGTCTGGTCTTTTTTATATAGCGGTAAAACAGGGTATACTCCCTGCTGAGAAGACAAGTTAATAATGTGTGTAAGAGGAAAAGCAATAAAGGAGGCAATTTCTGTAAAAGTAATTTGAAATTTAGTCATAATACAATATTCAATTTAATTCAAACTTATAATCAAAGTATTGTCTGTTTATTCTTAAAAACAATTGTCAAAGTGTTGTCATGTTGGTATGAGCACTATCAACCGGTCAAAATAGATAGAAAATAGTGATAAGCTTACAAAAATTCGCATAAAGCTAAAAATTGGTACAGGTCTTTAGTGTCTTTAATTGTTTTTAATTCTTTACACTTGTACACTATTACAAATAAATCATCAAAAGTCCCAATCGATCCCATGTGTGCAAAAATATTCAAGGTTAAAGGCTAAAAGCGTCGGTTTTTGCACTTTTTCTCGTAAACAGTAAATGTCATCATTAAAATAGGTCAGATACTAGTTGTAGACCACGCAATTAACTACAATGTATTTATGTACAGCGTGCTCAAAAACTGGCGCACCAACTCAATGGTGTGTGGTAGAGAAGTGGTTACATATAATGGTAAAAATAGTAAAAAATTCTTTGTTTTAAAGTTATTGATAAATAACTAATTTTAGGTAAATGATATGTGGCAACGTTGTCTAACAGTCATGATCGCAATAGGATTTAAGCAACAATAAAAATAAATTACTTTTGAAACTGCTAAAATCTGATAGTAAATTTAAAAATAATTATTCATCGTTTTGTTACGCAACGATTACCTGGTTTGAGACATGAAAAGATAAAAAAATAATGAAAACTAAAAAAGTTAACACAATAATTTTGTAGATCCAGATTTTTTAAAATATAACTTTAGGAATTTTTTCAACATTGTTCCCGTAATCTGCACTTGCTTCTCAATAACGTACCACTGAGTTGGTGCTCCAGTTTTTGAGCAGCCTGTATTATCCGCTCAAACGTTTAATAACTTTTTAAGAACTTCGTTCTTGCGTTTAATTAAGCGGATAAAACACACGTAACACCCGTATACAATACAACGTTTTTTCCAAAACCAGACAATATAGCCTAAATCCGAGACTAAATCAATATTATCATAGTTATTTACCTAACGTGTTTGAAAAATACAATTTTCCACATGAGCACTTTGTTTGCGACACGAGCGCAGCGAGGGTTGCATGAAGTGCGAATATGGGAAATTGCTTTACAAACAAGGTAGGTACAATATTTTTTGTAACAAATCTCTTAAGAAAATTAAAAATCAATGTTTTTCATAATTTAGCGTTTTTTGCTAATGAGTTGGTAACTGGTCAAACAATCAAAAATTTGAAAAGAACTGTTATTTATCGTAAAAAAATCGTTTCCATCTCAACAATAGCGATACCATCCTATTAAATGTCCCTAGCCATTGTTGCAAAGTAAAAAACACTGAAGTGCGGGAAAGTGCGTTTCCTACACCCTGGAGATAACAGGGAAATAGCTATCTAAATGATATGCGTACAAAAAAGTATTTTTCAAAATTTTCATTTAATGTTTTGAACTAACATTTGTCAAATTAATTTTTAAAATAGAAATATTGCATTGGTTCCAGCTTAGTTTACAGTAAATCTGTGCACGACGTCGAATAAAGAAGAAACCTTGGAAGAAACCAACCATATTTTCGCATTTAATATAAAGGTAAATGTGAGAAATGCAGTTTAATTTCGTTACGGGTCTTATGGTGTTTTCATAAGACCTATAGGTTTTATTGGTATAATTAGACGTCTCCTAGTAGCAATATTATGACCTAATAGCAGACTGGCTGTGGATAAAAAACAAGCTGGGTACTGGGTCGCTCAATGTTTATTTATGAGTTTGTATTCATAGCAACAATTTTCATTGTTGTTTTCAATTGTTTAAATTGTCTGTTTCTAGTACCACGAAAATAGTTCGGCTCTTTTATTTTTGTACCCATCTCATAGGCGGGTACACGTTTCAGTATGTAATATTTGCTAAATTTTAAGTAAATTTGCAAGTGTTATTGAAAAATTACAAACAGAATAAGTGTTTTATTTGTTGAGCTCTGTTACGTATTAAGGTTAAAGGAGAACATGTTTTAATGTGTTTCTAAGTCGGCAGATGGCGCGGAATTACTTTTTCTATTATCTTTTTTTAACCATAAACTTTTTTCAAAAATGGAAAAAAGGTTTATACATAGAATTTTAATTAAATTTGAGCCAACGTTATACTTTTTAATTTTTCAATGTATTTAAAACAAAAATAATAAAAAGTGTCCATAATAAAAAATATTTTTAAAAAACCAAAGTAGGGCAACGAATCTCCATTCTTTGCACATTACAAATGTTTTTATAAATACTATAACGGGAAAGGTATCAAAACGCGAATTTTCTATAATCTTTTGATTTTAGTTCCACCCACCCTACTTGCTGGTATGCTGTGAGTGTGAGGAAAGCAATTGATACCCGAGCATAATATGTGTTGCAATATAAAAACTTGCTAACCCCAAAATTACGTTTGCTTAATTTTTTTATTAAATATACTTAACAGACTCATGTTATAATAATGTCTAAGATCGATCTACAGAAGTTATTTAATTACAAGCACATAATTTAATTCTCAGTGAAGTTAATGTGTGGCATTTGTGGCAGCAAAAAATAAATAAGTAGTTGGTAAGTATAAGTGTAATAAGAATATTAATAATTTGAACAAAGGTAAGAAAATAATTTGTATTTTAATTTTTTTGTTCGTCTTATGATCCGAAGACAGTTATTGTTGTATAAACTTCGGGAAGTCACAAATTGACCTGTTATTTGAAATTCAAAGAATTACAGGAACGACTAAAAAAGATGGGTGGTGGGTGAATCTGTTTTAGTAACTTGTAGTTGAACCACCGACTCGTGTAGAGTGTCAATACCTATATAAAAAGTTAGAAACAATAGATTTTTTAGAAAGTGTAATTGTGTGTTTTTGTCGTTTGGTTTATATGTAACAAAGGACAAATCAAGATATTCCACAAAGGGAAACAATCGTTTATAACTTAGTATAAAAAGAAAAAAAATGCATCAAAGATACAAACTTTGCTCAAAAAAAGGTAATTTACTCCAAATTAAAACTACTAATTTCAACTACCTAAATATTGAAGTTCATTTATCCATTGGTTATTGCTATGTTGATTGCGTCCATAATTTTAGGGAGTGAAATTTGAAACCCTTGAATTTTTGCCCAAATATTTTTTATGGCCTTTGACGTTTTCTGAAAGGGGCAATTTTATAAAAAAAATGATAATGGTAAATTACAAAAATGTATGTTTAGATTTAAAGATAAATAACCAAATACAGTGTGTATCAGAAATATGTGTCTTAATTTGAACAGGTAACAGAACCTAACAAATAATATTTTTCTATTTGTAATTTGTCAATAAAAAATTGCAAATTTACTTAAAATTTACTTAAAATTATAAATAAGAATTTTGCAAAATGTTGTATAGAAAAGTTTTATTTGATGAGTTTTATTACGTGTTAAAATTAACACACGTATTTCTGATATACCATGTATGTACTTCACTACAAACTATATTATTTCAGAAATAAAAATTATTTAATAGAAACTTTTCCAAATCCTGCAAATGATCTCTGCTTGTAAAGCATTTCTGGAAGGTTTATAGTTGAAGGTCAACATTTTCTGCGTGAAATTCGGCGTCTAGAAACACATCGTTTTTATTATACCAACAGTTCAAGTGAATATTTTCAATTAAATTCGTGGACTATGGAGTCGTTAATTTGGAAGTTTAACTTTAAATGTCCATATTGTGGAGCGACAACAACAATAGAAAGCGAAGAAAATACAGAAAAAGGAAAAAATGCAATACCACACGAAAAGAATTTCAATTTTAAGTCTTTCAGATTGTGCAGTGTGGAGTTTTATGTCAATTGGAGGCAGACATTGTAATATGGATGAATTGCTCAGCACCATGGATATAAAACCTTTAGACAAAAAAACCTTCCAGAAGAAAATAATTTAGGCAAGGTAATATTAAATAAATAATAATTACCTATTACAATCATAATAGTTATTTTCATTTATAGGTCTGGCAACAATTACTTTTTGATCAAATGCAAGAAGCAGGAAGAGCAGAAAAAGAACTTGCTATAAAAGCTGGAGATATTTCTAAAGATGGAGTTCCATTCATAACGGTTGTAACAGATGGTGGATGGTCACACAGGAGCCATGGACATCGCTATAACGTCAACTCTGGGGTTGCTTGCGTTATAGGCTTTCAGACAAAAAAACTTCTGGATGTCGATGTTCGGAACAAATACTGTTCAATGTGTGTTTTCATCGAAAAGAATCAAAAACAAGCCTCACCCTACCAATGTTTTAAAAACTGGAATGCTAATTCTTCAGCAATGGAATCTGACATGCTTGTTCAAGCTTTTAAGAGAAGCAAATCTTTGCATAGACTTGAATACAGATGTTTCATTGGCGACGGAGATTCAAGTGTTTTTAAAAAACTTATCGAAAACGTTGAGTATAGAAGGCACATTGAAAAAATTGAGTGTGCAAATCATGCTTTTAATAACTACACCAAATTTATTCTTAAAACACAAGGTTTTCAATTTCAATGATGAAAACACTAACAAAACATGTAGTAAAAGGCTTCACAAAAGGAGCACGGGCAGCGATAATTTACTACTCGCAAACAAGTCAAAATCCTGAAGATCTTAAACATGATTTAAAAAACGGACCATACCATGTGTTTGAAATTCATAGAAACTGCAAAACTTATTTTTGTAAAGAATTTAAACCTGATAATGAAGACACCATATTACACGTAGCGGAAAATATAAAACTTACCATTGATTATGTTCAGGAAGGTATGAAACCTCTCTAGAGAAAAGCTCACCAACTTGTGACCAATGATACTAGTAATGCAGTAGAAAATTTTATGTCCTTAGTAGCACAGTTTTCAGGAGGCAAACAAATAAAGCGCACGAAAAAGGTTCTTATTCATACCGAAAATATGTGCATCGTAAATCACAGCAATATGATAGTGTCAAACGTTGTCTTTTCTCAAGTAATAAAAAACCGGAAAAAGAACTAAATATTACTAAAGACGGTCAAGAGGACTACGGAGAAAACTGCCAACGACCCAATTCTAATTCAGGTATTCTTAAAAAAAAGTTATAGAGTTTGGAGAAAATTTAAATGTATCAAGAGAGAAACGGGACTTTATCTAAAACTCAACGAGAGAACAAAGTGGATGTGATACTTGCTTTAATGTAAGAAAATATAGAATCACTGCCTCGAAAATAGGAAAAATAACTAAAAGAACAAAAACCAGCTCGTGGGCTCCTATAGTTCGTTTGTTTCTGTATAGTAAACCTTTTAGTTCAATCTCCATTCAATAGCTTCTGAATCAAATGCTAGAAAAGAATATACTGCCATAACAGGGTATAAAGTTAGACAATGTGGTTTCTTTATCGATTTGGAACTAAGTTTTATAGGGGCTTCTCCAGATGGTCTTGTCAACGAAGATGGAATAATTGAAGTTAAGTGTCCCTTTTCTGCGAAAGATAAAACAATAGAAGAGGCAGTAAGGAATGTATCCAACTTTTGTCTTGACAAAAATAAAAAATTAAAAAGACAACCCGATTATTATTACCAAGTCCAAACCCAATTTCGGGTTACAAATAAAAAAATTTGTGATTTTGTCGTATGGACTGAAAAAGATATTTATGTCAATCGAATATATCCAGACCCTACGCCATGGGATAAAATATTACCATAAGTAAAATATTTCTATAAAAAAGGCACTTGTATCAGAAACACTGGATGCGAGAGTATGTAGGTCTATGAAAATAAGAGAACCACAAGAGGTCTGTTTAGACACTACAGATGAAGATGAATTCCCACTAAGCTATACTTGTAAATACATTGGCCCGAATTCTTATCTCATCATTAAGGATGTGATTAGCTAAATACGCTATTAAACTAAACATAAAACGATATAGATTTATGTAAATCTAATGCTGTAGAAAGAGATGCAAACGTTGCCATGGAAGTTAGAGACGTTATTAAATTTAATAATGGGATAAGAATTCGGGCCATTGTCTATAACTGTTAGGAATAAAAATCACTAAAACCTAATCCACACTTATTATCTAACATGCGATTGCCCAAAATAAGTCAAAATAATAATTTGATGATTGATACGTTTAGAATTCATTGCTTCCCACTTTTCCTGAAAAATTTTCAAAAAAAAAATATTAATTTTATGTAAATTTACATTTGTTTTTGTTCAAATTAGTTTAAATTTTATAAATTTCTCTATTTGAAGGCTGACATAACTATACTTTTCTGTGAGCGTTTTAATTGATTAATATTGACACCTGAGCCTTAGAATGAACTTCTTGCAATCGTGAGTAAAATCTAGCCAAAATTAATAAAATTAGCTCCATTCTGATTACGAGGTATATAATCGTAAATCTATTATCAACTTATTACTACAGTACCAACGATTAGCGGTCTTTAAATTTTAACGATTTCATTAAAGAATACGGGCTATAGAAAGAAAAATGTTTAAAAAAACACGATGTTTTAAAAGCAATTTTAACATAAAAAATCATTATTTACAAAATTCCAACGTACTAAAAAGGTTATGGATATCCACTTCAAATGGCCAAAATATGCGTTACGAGGCTGTAAAGACCCCATATGGTTATACCCTAAAAGTCAATTTGCGAGAAAGAAATAGCACAGAATGCCTATTTTACTATGCTATAGTGGCGGTCAGCTCGATTTGCGTGTGCGTCATCAATTTCATTTTTTCATTACCAACACAAAGCTATAAAAAATTATCAAAAACAATGCAAATTTAAACAGCTAAGGGCTATCTAAGGGTGGTATCCTTGAACATTAATTTACATGTGCACTTCGACAACACCGTCAAGTGTCACGAATTTGTCAAACTGACATTGACAGTAAATTATAGACGTCGTCGCATGGTTGTCGAAAGTGTTATCGGTATTAATCGCAAGTATTTTCTGTTCGCTTATTGTGTTTTGTGATTTGCGTTTCGTTAGGTTTTTGATTCTGCGTTTATTAGTTCTTGTTTTGTGAATCTGTATTTTTTGTAACAACTCATAATTTAAACACTTCGTAACCTCAAAAAATATTTGATAGTTTGTCACCGCTATGCCCCTGCTATGTAAACGTAGTGACAGAAATGTCAGATGACGCACACGCAAACGGAGCTGAGCGCTACCATATACAAGTATTCAGGTAGCTCCCCACCCCAATACTAGTCCAACAATGAAGATTTTGAGTGGCAAATTTTGTCAAAGAAAAATGATTATTCGCGTTTTGTTAAAAACTACTAATATTTTTTCTAGTTTTTTTGGTCGCATTCTATTCGTGCATCTTTCCCCTACATGTTTTTTAAAAAATTATGAATATTTGTTTAAAATTTTAATAAAAAAATGTTAAATATTTTTTTTCAAAAAAGTCTTACATTGGCTCAAATTGTAATTGCTTAAAGGTTTAATTTTTCGATTTAAAATTGGACTGCAAATACCGGTCAAAATAGAAAAATTATTTTCATTGTACTTGTCTTTGTCGCATACTTGGTTTAACTCTGTCGTCCCCTTTAGACTCAAAATTAACACACGTATTTCTGATACACCCTGTAGACCCAATCTTTTTTAGAAATCTTTTTGTGTATTTCGAAAATTACAGCAATTTTGTTTTAGCCAGAGAATTGATCATTTCACAGAATGTCGTCACAGGCTATAACTGAATAAAAAATGCCATTCCTGTATTTTTTCCAATAGTTTGTCATTTAATATTGCAAAATATTAAACATATTCCTGCTTGTGATAAGTGTTTGAAATTTTATGACAAATGTCGAATCTTAAGTTTTTATTACAGAACAATTTGCCACAAAAAAGCAAACAAAAATTTTCGAGTGATTTTTTGTAATATTCTCACACTGGATTTTTTATCATAGACTATCACGGTTTATTGTTGGAACTACTTTCTAGAATGACTGGGTAATCAAACGTTATAGGATTATTGATTAAACAGAGTAGTCGGATAATATTAGTTTGTCACAAAAAATTTAAATGCAAAGCTCTGGAGTAAATTAACGTTAATAGAAAACCAATATCATAATGATAATTATTATAATTGAGGGACAATTACACTTACTCAAAATTTTGCTATTACATTTCTGTTTATACATTATTTGATGAAGAAAACTAAATCGAATGACGAAGCAAAGCAAAATAAAACTAAAAAAATGGAAATTCGTAAGTATCTATTAAAATGTAGGTGGTCTTATACTGTTATTTTTGATTTGAAAAATGCAGTTTTGGCAGAATAATGGTCTGCATTTTAGTATTCTCAATCAATCAGCAACTTCATGCTTTATAGTTGACTAATTAGAACACACCACATTTGTGGCAATTGATACATTTCCATCAAATTAAACAGTCTGTTAATGATTTTTATTCAATTCAAAACGTTTTTTAGAAGCGTTACATTGGTATTCGGTCTCTGTTGTGATTTGTTTTAGTTTATTTAGCTAATTATTTGTAATCTATTTTGTCAAAATTTCTAAATCGATAATTTCTCTACGATAATAATAAATAAAATGTATGTCAGTGTGTCACTAACAATAACACAAGGATTATGTTAGTCACCTACTCGTTTCTTTGTTGCTTAATATTAAATGGTCATATAAGCATTTTCTTGTTAATAAAATCTCTTCACTAATTGTATAAACATCAATTTATCTAAAATTATTTTGGATTGAGAATATTCAAGATTTAACACTATAAATTAATTCCGTTTTTAATCCTATACCACAAAACGTAAAATGGAGGTCCCTCCAGATTGAAATATTTATTGCCTATGTACTATTTTAATTATTGCAACTACAGGCGGCAAGTGCTAGAATTCCCAATTTATATTCGATTGAGAGATTTAGATTATAAAATTTTTGTGGAAACCATACTGTTGTTAACAATAATTTGTTTAGTTACGTTTACAAAATTGCCTTTGTGTAATCAATTAATTTCAGTTTTGGTAAACTGATTAATGCTTGGAACGCCAAGGAAGAGCAAAGTTTTACGCATTTAACACTAAAATGTCAAAAAATATTTAAAAAAATAAAAAATATATATAATTACGAAATCCCTGCATCACAATACAAAAAGCTAGAACACAAACTTTTTTGTTTTTTAAATAAAACATATTTTTGCATTTTTAGCTATAAAAATGATACTAAAGTCGTATTGATCAGTTTTGCTTAATTTTTGAAATAATTTACCTAACAAATAATACAATTACCTGACGTTTAATGTTTTCTTTTTATTATTAACTTTACAGATTTGAAACTTTACATTTTGAGAAATACAATTAATTATATTGGAGAAGCAAAATAGGGAGGGGGCTCCATTTAATTTTTTAAAATTTTTCATCTTTTAATAAACTTCTTCACTTTCATTGTTTTTGCAGTGCTTTAAAAAACTAGTAGAGCTAGTATTCTTAATTTTTGTGTAATATGTTTTTGAAAACACTATTTTCGTATATAAATATTTTAAAAATTAGGCAGAATAAACTGGTCGAAATCTGGATTTAATTATTTTCTTTTATGAAATTTCTGTAAAGTACTAATTTTTATCTACTCAGGCAACTAGTAAAATAAATTTTTTCATATACTCACATTTTTCGTTTTTTCTGGAAATAAGCGGCATACTTTTAATACCTACTACGATCCTACGATTGTAATTATTATATCTGATTTCTAAAACAGTCTGTATACAGGGTGTCTCAGCTAAGACTTTCAAGCCTGATATCTCATATATTTGTCAACGGAATTTTATGAAATTTAAAATGCAGATATTTTAGAAGATAAAGATTAAAATCCAGTTTATGCAACAATTCAAGTCTTAAAAACGTAATTTTTACATGCCTTTGTAAAATGTTAAGCCTTTTAAGACTTATAATAAAAAATTGATCGTCAGTGAAAAATGCTGTTAGAAAAAACTCGTTCGTGGAAGACGTCTGTTTCGCGAGAAAAATGAAAAACAAACTGTTAAACGTGGGTGTAGATGCAAAAGCGTAGATCTCTATGAGACAAATGAGTACCATTGAATTTTGGTCAATCCAGGTCAATCCTATTCGTAGAAACGTAACTGTCAAGCAAGGGACAAAGGACAAAGGATACAAAGTTAAAAAATAATATTTTTGACTTACTTTTCGTACTGGATGCTTTAATTTTTTCAAAAAGGACTAAAAGACTGAACAACAACTGAAAAATTCTAGACACTTGTACATTCACGACTTTAGAAATGTTTCGTACACTGCTGATTGGATTCTCTTCAAAAGCTTGAATTACAGCCCCAACTATTACTTCGTTTCTAGTGACGTGTTTTGTCCTCACTCGATTTAGTTCCGGTACGCTTCATGTGTCTTAAAATTATTGACGATTCTTTGAACTTTAAATTTCATAAATAACATTTCACAAAAAGTCCAACGACACTTTCCAGCGGCGAATATTGATTTCTTTTTTAACAACACAGAAATTTCAGCCACTGTTGTTGGTTTTTAAAGTAATTTCACCAAATTAAAACAATTTTACTTTTTTGACAGCGCGCACACTTTTGACAGTTTTTTTCAGTGGTACACAAAATGCCGCATAGAAATAAAAAGTTTCATCAATTGTTTCAAAGGATGCCAAAATTATTATCAAAATTTGGATTAAGTTTTTAACAACAAAATTTAATTTTTTTTCTAAGATCAGCCGTGCGATTTGGTTAATTTTTTGTGTGGCCATTTATTTTTTGGGGTTTAATGACCCAACGGTAACGTATTTTAATTTTTTTGAATGAAATGGAGCACAAATTGAGAGTTTCTGAGGCTCAAAGTGTGTTACTTGGATTTAGTTTAACACAGAATTCTTTTTTTTACAAAAACTCTCAATTTATGCTTTATTTTTCACTCCAAAAAATTTAAATGCGCTGTTGCAATTCTACTATGAACTGAAATGGGATATACAGGGAAATTTTTTTTAACTCTGAACATAGTGCCTATGTTCAATTGAAAAAAAACATATCAGAGCATTGGTCTAATTTAAACTACGAATAGTTACCAATGAAACGTAAAAATAATTATTTGATGTCAAGTGTTAGGTTATTTGAAGTTTGTGTTATTATTACGATAAAATAAAAAAAAATGTATTCAACGAAAGAGAAGATACAGATAATGATTTTATACAATGCCAATAACAGCCTAAGAAATGTGCGTAACATCTTTTCTGTATCTTTCACCGATTGGCCAATTCCATCAATTGGAATCATTCATAATATTTTTTAATAAACGTGGGTGTGTCGGATACGAACACCACAAGAGAACAAGATCAAATTATGTGTTAACTGAAGAAACCAAGTTAAACATTTTATGTTATTTCTTTTTAGGTGTTCAACTTTTGTTACCACTGTTAGCAAACTCTTTTTATTTAGTTTCTCTGGAGGCATTTTTTCATTTAATTCATTTTTCATCTTTTCCCTTCTTATGTTCTTTCGTATGTTCTTCGGTGTCCCATCAGTTAAATGGTTTTTTTTCAAGAAATGAATTGTGTTCGAAGTTATTTTTGGCTTCTTTGAAAAAAATTCGGTGTTCATTATAACTTTAATTCGTTTTTGTGATTATAGTTGTAGGTAGTTATTGTGAGCTATAATCAAGAAAAACTCTGGCAACAAAGAAACGGAGATGTAATAGAGTGATTGAAAAAGCCGAGAAAATTTAGATTATGGTGAAGGATCTGAGGCAAATCAAAAACGGAAATTTTGCAAATAAAAAAATTACAAGATTTTTCAGCGTTGTTTTGTTACTGTTCTTCAGTAGAAAGCCAAGATAAGTAGGTACATTTCTAAATGCTGATATACTGCCAAAAGTTACGTAAAATTCTTACCAATAGGAACTATAACTTTGCATAGCTCTCAAGGTTAACTTGAAACATGTTTTAGACAAATTTTATTAAACTTTGATAAGTACAAACACATGTTCCGTGCTTTCATGGTTTTTGACTGCATTTCTTTATCACTTAATTACTGAATTAACACAATTATTATAACAGTAGAAATTGTTTTAAAAACATTAAACAATAAACTCGAAATTTAAATACAATTATCGTACATTACGAAAGGCAATCCAATCATACTGAATGTTTTACAAAGACTTAAAAGTCATAAAATGAACTGTTTGCCGCATAAAAAAGACATTTAAAATGCATGGCAAGTTTATTTCATATAATGGCAAAAAAGTAATTTGAAATGGAAATCTTTTGGGATATAAGAATCTTCGATCATTCGCTTCTTACATATTTTTTCAAGTAATAATAATAAAATTCGACTGTGGGAGAACAAGTCGTATTTTTCCGATCTAATTTTCTATAAAAACTTAAATTGATCGGTGTCGCATTTGCAATTTCCGCTGTTCCGAGTATTTTTATTAGTTCTTAATTGGCAATTCAGACAAAGTTTAATCTGCATAAATTGAGCAACTTTTTCTAAACCGATCAAGTCATGGAAATTATGTAATAAAAAATCGGTTAGGTGTACAGTTTTCTTAAAAGGAACTTTTAAATATTTGTCTTGTGGGCTCTAGAAACTCAGTTTAATTCACTTCATACACTCAAGGACTTCAGTTAAATTGGAATGACATAATAATATGTTTGGTTCTTGAAAAAGAAAATGTACCACATTAATCTTAATTTAAAAATAAAGATTCAAATTTATTTTATACATTCCATACTCGAACCACATTGGTATTGAAAATAATAATTAGGACTAACAAAAAATCATTAGATAGCTTTATAAATGAAAATGTCTTTCATTTTCATTCTCCTGTATCAGTACCCTTGAAATTATTACTTCATTATTAATTAAATTAATCAGTTTTCAGTATGCCTAAAGGTAGGTGCTTCATTTTTTTATTTGGTTATTTTGGTTTAAAAGTGTGATCTTTTTTAGATTTGCTGTAAAAAAATTCCGCTAGATAATGATGATTTTATTTGGAAAAGTTTACCCATTATACGTCGTAGTAAAATTTTCCATGTTATAATTGATTAAACACATACACATAACCAGTATTCACTCCTACAAGTTAATTAAAATATTAAAAAACAGAACAACTCAATTTTTTCTCTCCAAAAATTCAGTCAGCGTAGTAAACTTTACCATTAGACATTAACAGTTTCGGCTCAAAATTACTAGTTCATTAATGACTTACATAATTAATGAAAAAATATCTATACAGTTGTAAGGAATTCATTTATTTGTAGAAAATAAAAAAAAGCCAAAATATTTCAATTTCACGATTCGAAAATTTAAAAATGTGCCAAGTTTAGAAATTCACTGAACTTTGAATCTATGATTCTAAAGACAAAGTAAGAAAACTTTAAGATCAAAAAGAATGACTAAACTCTAAAATCAAAATGTACTAAGATTTGCAAATTTCGAAAATTCTAAATTTCTAGATTTTGCAGTTCTAATGGAAACTTTAGAATTCTATAGGTTTCAGTCACAATTCCTTAACATTCTAATAGTTTTCGAACGTTTCAAGGTTCTGGTTCCTGTAGGTTTTTTTGTAGGCCTTTTAAGCTTTTAGATTTGTTCTGTTGTTTATGACTTTTAAAATCGCAGTTTCTTAAATCATTTCTAAACAAACCTTTACAATTTAGAATTTAGATATATTCTGATTTTTGTATTTATAGTGATGTGAAAATATAATGTCTGATCAATTAATCTAGTAAGTTTTTGATGCTTTCTCCTTTTACCTACAATAGCACAGTTTTCGTACATTTTTAGGGGCTGATTTCAAGTCATTTTAAGACGATTTGCGTCGATTGTAACTCAACTTGAAATCAGCCTCTAAAATAATTATTATAATTATTGAAATTACTATTGTGTAGTAGTGTGTTCTATTATGTATTGTGTGAAGATTAATGACAAAAATTCTTTACAAGATTTTTAAAATCATACCAATTTTAAAAAATCTGGTGCCACACAATATTGTTAATTTTGTTTCAATGTTTTCATATTTCACACTAAATTATCGTTCCATAACATAATGATCAATAACTGTTTTTAAAGTATTATTAGTCTCTAGTAGTTTTTTGAAATTAGAAAAATTTATAAAAAAATCTATATGTGACAATGTGGGTAAATATTATAAGAATACAAAAATAATTCGTCTTTATTGTTGGACAAATTCTATTGCCATTATGATTGGTTTTTTTTTTGCTTTATACAAGGTGACTTAAAAGTCTCGGACCATCTTCTGGGTGGTGAAAAATGGCATCTAACTGAGTTAAAAGTTCTTATGACAAAAAATTGTTTGAGTCTTTTTTCACGAGATATAGCTCTTCAAACTTAGATTTTTAGGTTATTATATTTTGGCATTTGATAACATATTTTTTTAGTTTAGCTAGCGGAAACGGTAGATCTTACAACGTTAAACAGATAATTGAAATTGAAAATTGAAAAAAATCACCAATTAGTATCTTGAAGAATAATATCTATGATAGTGATTATGGAAAACAAAAAAAATATTTATAATAATACTTAAGTTGCTTGGAAGAAAAATCTGACTTCATATATGCTTATTATGGCTTATTATGCTTAACTCCTATCAGTCTTATCACCATTTAAGACTTAGTTCATCACTTTTGAATTACCTGTAGGATCCTGAGTGGAGGTAATTTAAAAATTCTACATTCTTAAAAAAGCAGATTCTTAAACTGCGTCAATACTATGCCGATCGGCAAGCCCGATTGGCAAGCTTAATCGGCATGATCGACTTTTTTTACATGTAACTTTTGGCCGAGCGGCAAGTCCACAGCAAACCGGTTTTGACGTTCGGTGCTTGCCGATTGACAGTTTTAGAGATCATGATTATGTTAAAAATTGTAAACCTCTAAATGAGAATGCAAATCTTCAAAACTCCAAGATGATTCTTAGATCTAAAATTTCTATAACTTCTTCAGATTTCTAAACTAAAATCAGACGTAATTTCATTAACATTATTCTTTATCATTGTTAAAAGGTTTTAATATTGTAACGAATGAATACTGTTTTCAATTGGATATCATTGACACTTCACAAACCAACCCAAAACGCAAAATTTATCTTTGACTCAGATGAGTACTTATCCTTAGGAATAATGTATTTTATACTTGGTTTTACGTAATAATTAGTAGTACTCCAACGCTAAGTGGTTTCAGTGCACGAGTAAACACTTGATGCGTATTTCGTTCATGGAAAACTGAGGTCACATTGGCAATTTTTGCGTTGTATGAAAGTATTACATAATAACTAGAAAAATCCACAGAAAAATGTACCTATTTGAATCTATGTATATGTCGTTGGCTAATAGTGAAATTAGACGTATTATAAAAAGCCTAGTAATATTGTAAACGACTGGGCAAATTGTAAATGAATGAATAAATGTCGGTTTTTTATAGTGCGACTGAAAATTTTAGGAGTATTATAAAACGTCTAACCAGTTTTCGTCTTTTTATAAAATATTTATGGTTCTTTTACGATACGACTGAAACGAACCTGCATTATTTAGGTGTATTATAATGCGCAAATTAGTACTAGTGAAATTTATGCTTTGAACATTAAATTTATATTATAAATTATCGTTTTAAAATGCTGAAAGACACATAAAGGAATGTCTTCATTAATAAAGGGTTGTACTATCATGAACCAAAAAAAATGTCCGGTGATAAATGATAAATATAACAAAGTTTAAAAACCCGACACACCAAACCTTTATCTGAAACACTACGCGTTTCGTGGTTGAAACGCGTATTGTTTCAAATAAAAGTTTGGTGTGTCGGGTTTTTAAACTTTGTTTTATTTATTTTCCACACCAAGAAAATCCAACAAGAAGTAATAAATGATAAGTATAGAAAAAAAATTAACCTCAAAATACTACAGGGTGAATTGATAGTAGTGAAAGTAGGTATTTGAGAGGGTGATATCACGATATCAGTGATAGCAAAACTCAAAATAAGTGAAGTTAACAACTTGCCTTATCAGAATGTTTACAGTTCTAGAGATACAAAAGGATTTTTTTCGACAAATAAATTTAAATTTGGGGTGCAATTTGTTTTTTTTTTATTGAAATACTATCTAAGTACAATAGAAGGTGGAATTTTATAAAATGTTTGACAAAACGACTAAATGTATCAGTCATTTTTAAGTGAACAATATCAAAAACCATTTTACATTAAGACGAAAACTTGTTAGGCGTTTTATAATACGCCTAAAATTTTTAGTCGCATTGTAAAAATCCTGCATTTATTCATCCATTTTTAATTTGCCCAGGTGTTTACAATATGACTAGGCTTGTTATAATACGCCTGATTTTACAATTAGCCTACGACATACAGGGTGTATCAGAACTCACTCCCCACCGGAAAATACTAGTGGTAACAGCAATAGAGATGGCAAAAATGCAAAAAAAGTAGGTCTTTTATTCTTAGTTTGTGAGATACAGAGGGTTAAAAATGACCAATCCCAGAAGCTCTCTTCCAGGTGTAGTGCATATAGTAGATGCGTAACTAAGGAATTAAAAATAATTCAAGTGTCTACTTTTATTGTCCGTTCTACCTATTTTTTGTTTTCCTAGCAACGTGTTTTGTTCCCCTAGTCCTCCAAAGCAAGGCCTTTTGTGATTGGATATTTTTAAACGTTTTTATCTCCCAAACGCAGTTAGTTAGTTGAGTTAGAATTTTTTGTAAAGGAACTTTAGCTTCAGAATTGCTTAAACTATACGCACATTTCCGGTGGGGAGTGAGTTCTGATACAGGCGGCATACAAAACCTACACATAGCTATTTATGCATAAAATGAAACTTCTTAAAACTATTGAGTGATGATGATGACTGATGAGTTGATAAGTGATGTTCTATACAGGTAAATAAAAATGCTCACTGTGTTCCAGCGAGTTAGTAAACCATAGTATATCGGGTGATTCAAAAATATGTGGCATAATTTTAACCACGAATACCCCTCTACAATTAAGAATAAATAGGATAATATTTACTGACCCACCACAAAAAATAGGAAAATTACAATTTTTCAAAAATTGGTATGGAAAAATGGTTTTTTGAAAATATTTTTGTTACCGTTCATGCGATTATTATGAAATTTTGCATGTCAAGAAACACAAAGACGCTCTTTGATATGGTGTAAATGGAAATCTTGTAAAAGCTATACATTTCCGGTGACAAGGGGGCCCTTCCAGTTTTTAGGTGATAACTCAATTTTTCGGCCTATAAACAGGTATTTTTGATACCAAAAATCAAAAGCTCAATTATTTTTTAATAAAAAAGGAACTCTTGCTTCATATCGCCAAAATGTACCGTTCTCGAGTTATTTGGGATTAAACTAAACTCTACACCGCAGTGCAGAATAAAAAAGTATAAATTTTGAGCATGCCATTACCTTGGAAACTGTCGACTAAGAATGACACAGCTGTCATTGCTGTCACATTTGATGTCAATTTCATTTAATCTAAAGTAAAGTTTGATTATTTCTTGATGATAATAGTTAAAGACACGATTATGTGTTGGAAGAAATAATGCATGAGCTAGCGGTAGCCGTCCCGGCATCACAACTTGATCTGATGCCACACCACCAGAAAACGATTTTCCCTCCAAATCGCTGTTTTTATCAATATTTCAATACTTGCATTATAAAACTATCTATAACCTAAATAAAGGATTAAAACGATCAGACACCAAGAACATAACCTCAACTGTAACAAATCACAAAATAAAATCTTATCAACCATTTATAGTACCATTATTGCAATTTTTCTTTAATAAGAAGGTAATTTAATCCACAGGTTGTTGAAACCTGCAAAGAATAACGCACGGTTTAATGTTTATTTACATTTTTAAAAATTACAAGAACTTCAACAACAATAAGCATGAAAGCAACAAATGCCGCTAGCGCGCTAGCTGGCGCCTGTGCTATTTTTCGTAAGCGCGAAAAACAAATCATAAAGTCATAACAATAAAAAAATTCTTTTAGTATTTGGAAATGATGCCCTGATCACCTGATCATTCTTAGTCGACAGTTTCCAAGGTAATAGTACGCTCAAAATTTATACTTTTCTATTCTGCAGTGCAGTGTAGAGTTTAGTTTAATCCCAAATAACTAGAGAACGGTACAGTTTGACGACATGAAGCAAGAGTACCTTTTTTATTAAAAAATAATTGGGCTTTTGATTTTTGATATCAAAAATACGTGTTTATAGGCCGAAAAATTGAGTTATACCTAAAAACTGGAAGGGCTCCCTTGTCACCGGAAATGTATAGCTTTTACAAGATTTCCATTGACACCATATCAAAGGGCGTCTATGGTCTCTTGGCATGCAAAATTTCATAATAATCGCATGAACGTAACAAAAATATTTTCAAAAAACCATTTTTCCATACCAATTTTTGAAAAATTGTAATTTTCCTATTTTTTGAGGTGGGTCAGTAAATACTATCCCTACTATTTTCATTTTTAGAGGGGTATTCGTGGTTAAAATTATGCCACATATTTTTGAATCACTCGATATTATGTATCAAGTTTAATGAACGCCTTTTTATTGTTTTGAAACAGCTAATGATAGTGAATATAGGGAGGAAAAAATTTTACATCAACAATCCTCTTTACCACAGAACAAACTTTTTGCTACGCCACTGCTCACTCTCTTCTAATCTATCACCGATGATCAAAAAGAATGACACCCCTATCAACTGGGCCGGATAAAATATTTTAGGTCCATAAATTTAAACAGATTATTTTACAAAATACCCAGCTAGTTTATAAACTAGCCAAATCTATACATTACCTATAACCAGTGGCAACTCGTGCTATGGTGCGTGTGCACCACATAAAATTTGGTAAAACTTAATATTTTTTATTTTTATATATTACAACCAAGGACTGTTGTCAGTTTGCTTTGTTTTTTAAATAAATAATTAAATACGTTTTTATTGTTATTCTACTCATTATCATTAGTTAAAAAGTCGGGTCTGTCTTTCTTGCATCCTTCAAAGCATCTTTTGATGCACACTTTCTTATCAACAGAAATTATTTTCGACATTTTAAATTAATAAGTAGTAGAACTGACAACACAGCGAATTTTTGACAAGACAATGTCATAAAGACAGTACCTGACAGGACCTGAGGCCAACCTTAGAAAAATATTTCTACGCTTGCTGAGAATTTAAAACAATCGCTAGTTCTCGTACTAGCTGCACATGATAGTGATGAAATTTATTTTCCCTCAGAATACAACAAACTGAAATCTGGTTGATGTCTGTTGGTTCTGTGTTATGTTAGCTATTAGACAAACTTTATTTTACAAAGTCCAGGCAGTGTATCTTCTTCTTTCGCAAAGAGGACAATTTCTTCTAATTTCCCGCTCAGGACGTTTAAAAAGCATGCCACTAGGATGTTGTCTAATCATTAAACGTTGTGCAAACAAATTCATTGCAGCCACAGCAATGCAGGATGCAATGTGACAATAATGAGCAGTATGAGCAGTACCGATGTTAAAGCTTGTCAAGCACTGTCAGCAACATAAGATAACTTGGATTGCAAATGCAAATCGTAATTAAAATTTGATCAAGACGTAAATGAAATTTGTTTTTTGGGTTGCATCGACAGATCGTCAGGCTCTTTATCTTATCTGAATCATCCTGTATATACAGGATGCTCAAAAAATGGCGCACCAACTCAGTGGTACGTTGTTGAGAAGCATGTGTAGATCACGGGAAAAATCTTGAAAAAATTCCTAAAGTCATATTTAAAAAAATCTGGAGCTACAAACTTATTTTGTTAACTTCTTCAGTTTTCATTATTTTTTAATGTTTCTATGTTTCACACTAAGTAATCGTTCCCTAACACAACGATGAATAACTATTTTTAAATTTCCCATAAGACTTTAGCAGTTTTTTTAATTTAAAAAATTAAAATTCATCAAAAAAATCACAGTTTGTAGATGTGCCAACGCTGGGAGTTATTTCCTAGGAAACCGTTTCAAAAATAATTTATTTTTATTGTTGATCAAATTTTATTGCGATCACGACTGTTAGACAATGTTGCCACATATCATTTATTTAAAATTCGTTGTTTATCAATAACTTTAATGCAAAGAATTTTTTTACTATTTTTACCTTTATATGTAAGCAATTCTTTACCACACTCCATTGAGTTGGTGCGCCATTTTTTGAGCATCCTGTATACAATATTTTGTATTATTATATTATATTAAGAACACCGGCAAAACGTTTTTGTCATGTTAAGAGATTTGGTAAATCTAGATTTAACACTAATTTTCAATGCGTGTCTTGAAGCAAGGCTGTGGCGCACTTCACAAAATTGCACCAGAATTAATAAATAATTTAAAATAGCCGTGGTTAGCCGTCTGCACATTTGTGCGGACGGCTATAACTTTGTGTTAGCCATCCATACATTTGTGCGGGCGAGTTTAATTGCAAATCAGATTTTAATTGTAGATAAACTTGACATTTATTTTCTTAATGCATTTTAAATGGCAACTTTTTAATATCAGAATTAAATTTTAATTCCGCTTTCAGTAAATTCAGTAATCTGGCATTACTGGGAACATCACATCAAATATTGCTACTTTAGTCGATTCTACATACCTAAGTATAGAAACTCTATTATTGACCACTATGAGAAAGTGTCAAAAAAATCCGTATGTTTATAATTTATTAATAAATTGCACGCGCGTCTGCGGAAGGACATTCGGTGAAATTCAGGAGATGGCAAAATAATACCTAATACATTGTTCAACTTCGGTCCTGAGTGCACCACCTAATTATTAGCGCACTAGACGTCACTGTCACTGCCTATAACATTTGAAAGATTTAAGGCAGGAGTGTCATTCATTTTGTTCGTGATTGTACCTACGCATAGGCATCGCTTATTGTGGTCTTTCTTTGAGTTCAAGAGAAAAAACTGTAAATCCTGATTTCTGTGTATTTAGTAATTTTTAAGAGTTTTTGTGCCAGTGTCCCTGTATTACATATTGTAATGTAAAAACACAATGCAGTCGTTACAGTTATGCAACCCACAATAATTGTACGGTTTAGATGCAACACTAAGTACTTTTTTAGGTGAGTTTCTACATGAGACAGTTTAAAAATGAATTAAATATTCGTCCAGTGGATGCAGAGCAAAAGTCGATTACAGTTCTGTGTCACAAATTATTTATTATCCTTTTACTGTTGTCACCTCATACCAAGTTTGCAATTTTATCAGATAACTTCTTTTGACATTAATCTGGATCTAAAAACTTCAGCCGACGTTTCTGTTCAGACAAATAAATTAGTTAATACTTCACCCTTATACCAATTACGAGCGAACTATTCGCTGTAATTTATGTTTCTTGAAATCTTGGAATTTTAATTCAAACTCGTTTAGACCTAATAAGATTTCGCGTCGAAAAGAAACAATAAATTTAGACACTAACTGATAATTTATTGATAAAATATTCTGCAAGAAATGCCACAAACGATAGTAAAATTCCAATACCAAAGATGACAAATGCAATTTGTAAATGTTTTACACTGAGAACTTGTGCTGCCAGATTATGCTTTTTCCTATTTAGTGCTATTTGTGTATAGTAAGCCACTTTATTGTAATGATATTGTATAAAACCGCTAGACTTAATTCTAATCAGCAGCTCATCAATCTGTGGAAAAAGCGGATAACCTTTTACGAAAAACAAATGCATCTGCACAGGAAAAATCGGAGTTTTGCATAAATGCAAAAGGAGATTTCCTTCAGAATCCATGAACAAAGCTGTGTATTGATAACTTCTTGCGAAATCAACTGTCACAGTATCTTGTTCAAAAGCTGTTCTTCTCACACAACCAAAGTGGTCTCCACAATAAACATAATTTTTGACTACAAATTCTTCGTCAGGGTTTGTGTGATGATAATAAAACGTTGCAATGAAGTGGTCAATAGTTATCATTAAATTTGATCTAACAATTTCACTTAAGCTTTCAATTTGGTGTTCGTAGATATTTTCGGTCATCACATTCATTAATTTGCTTTTAAATACTGTTGAAACTACAAGGCAAAATCCAATCCATGTTATAATAAGTGTTTTAAATGTTGGCATTCGATTCAAGCTACATTCTAGTAAAATTTGGTAGAGCATAACTAAGGCAGACGAGAAGGATTGTTTATACAAAACATGGCAAACTATCATTGTCGTTATTATGGAAATTAGTAGCAAGAAATAAACTTCTAAACTGAAAATTAAATTCAGTCGTTTCCACAAAGGCAAAGGTCTTGCTTTCGGTACCAACCAATACGTGGCATCTTCCATGTGTGTAAAAGTCATATCAAAATCAATGTGTTCTTCCGATTTCAAGTGAAAAGCTCCAATCACCATTTCCCCTTTTCGCATCTCTAAATCGCCCAAAATTGAATCATAAGTTCCGTTGATTTTGTCACCCCAAACTACAAATTCACCATTTCTAGTAAAATTCGGGACGAATTGTAATTTTTCGACGATTATATCAAAAATATCAAATTCTATTCCTCGATCTTTCGTACAATTATGGCATATGGTGTATGGTGGTGAAACATTATTCAAAATATTAATTGTTGTGTTTTTCCAAAGACTTGGTGCGTCATGTGACCAGCTAATGGCATGGTTTAGAGTGCCATTTCGACAGGTCGCAACATTATAAAAACTAGTTAAAGGGTTATTAACATTTTGTTGCAAATAAGGTTTATAACCATAGAGTTTAATATCAGTTCCCGTATTCGTCTCAATAACGATTAAATTAGTAATGTAGAAAATTGAAGCTGCAACAAATAAAGCCCGATCCACATCACTAACTATAACAAGAAACACTCCACGAGGATTAATGTTGGGGTTCTTAAACAACTTAATAAGAGTCAAATGCAAATTGCCTTCAGTCAAATTAATGATACAAACATCGCTCTTTTCATACTGAAACCATAATGTGAATTGTTTGGTTGGATTAATATTAATGATGGGATGTTTTATCTGGTTTGTTAAATTAACGGCGTAAATAATTTTCTTTCTGTTCACTGTATTTAAAATATTGTCAACACAAGTGTAGAGAGATTTTACATTTTCAGGGTCTGACCGTGGCATTAAACCAATCACACATAAACTATTAACTAAGGTACACCACAAAATCGAACGCATTTTGTTGCAACAAGAAGAGAAGTGGTATTAAAGTAATTTTATGATTGCTTTTATACCAATTTTAATAACAATAGGTTGTTTTAAAAATCAAAATATAATATTAATCATTTTTTTATTTTTAATCGTAATTATAGTACAAACAGAATTTATGTAATAAATTAATAGTAACTATATAATAATTAATGATAAATAATATGCATGCTATACCAATTTGATTGATTACCAAAGATAGTCCAAGTAACTTACTAATGAGTAATGACCATTTTGGAGCATTATTATTACAAATGGATTTAAATGAGTAAATTAAATTTGTAATTGTAGTTATTTAATAGATTAATTTGTTAATGAAAGCCATTAATAATATATAGTCGATTTTTTTTATAATCAACTGTCTAAGAGCCGTCAGGTTGGCATTATCATGAATTGTAATTTTTTTGAATTATGGTTGGTGTAATTTTTCACCTGGAAAATTCAATTTCCAAATTTTTTAAGTTGTCTCTAGTTTAAAACACGTACAACAACACATCTAGTTAATTTATACCATCTTTAGACTAACGAATTAACGATTAACACTGTAACGTCCAATTTAAAAAATGCCAAATCTGGTGGTCAAAATGTCAAATATAGAATACGGCCAGTTTCAAAAGTAGTTGAACATGAACTTTTAGGACGATACAGTCTGGTCTTTAACAGAATTTTGACACTGACAGTTGATTATTTAAAAAATTGTACTATATATTGTTTAAAGTATTAACGAGCGATAGCAAATGCTCCTTTATTAGTTGAGATTATTAACCAATTATTTACAAACAAATTTTGAAATTACTACATAATTAAAACCAATTTTATTTTTTTCATCGCATTATTTTCAAATTTGTCAAATTTGTCTAATATAGCCCAAAAGACATTTCCATTTTACGATTTTCACTTCCTAATCACTTTATGAGAGATTTATTAGACAAGGTTGTAAAAATGTTGAGCAGCTGGCAAAATGGTAAGGGTTTCGCAGTCTGGACCGTTCTCAAAATTTTGTATTTACAAACAAAGCAGATTGTGAATAAAAGGATATACAAACCTCGATGGGAATAACATTACCCCTTGTTTTCTTTCATGACATTGCACACAAATTACACTAAGAAGTGGACGCAAAGGAAATGAAACTGCTGTAGATTTTGAAGTAATTTTTTTTTCTCAATCATACTTCTCATTTTCCCCATCTGGATATAGTCAGATTGAATTACACCTGAATTACACTTTTATTTTTTCAAATAAATAATTCTCTTTATTTGTGTTTATAAAAACGCATGTGGGCTTGAAGTTTTTTGAACTTTTCTTTAATTAAACCTTTTTTACAAATAATCTAAAATTCGAAAGCTATTTTGTTCACAAAATCTAAAATCTACAAATGTCCTAAATAAATTATTACTCATAGTATCAACTATCAGTGATTCTAAACCTTCTCGACAAAATTTGTTAAGTAAAAAATCCGGACACCTCTAAAATTTCTGTTGTGGTACATATTTTTTTTAAACTGTTATATGTATTATGTTTTACCAAGAAACGACATCTTCGCAGTGAAAAAACAAAATAAAACAACAAAAACTTACCAAAACAAGAAGACATTAACATTTAAAAAAAACGTAAAAATTTACTAATTTAAGATTATTAACAGGTGTTACAACCAAGTGCTCTTACAACGTCATTTAAACGATTTGGCATGCTTTGAATGAGTGTGGCAACGTATTCTTGAAGAATTTGAACATTCTTCCTTCAGTGCCGCTCTTAAGTTATTTAACGTCTCCAGTATGGGTTGGCGACGTTCCACTCTTTTGCCAAGAAATTCCCAAACCTGTTCTATCGGATTCAATTCAAAACTATTAGCTGAGTACGAAAGACGTCCTACATTAACTTGTTCCAATATGCGGCAACAATGTGATGGCGAGCGTTACCATCCACAAAAAGATTATTTACGACAATGAGTGGTAGATTGAAAACCATATGTCATTCTACTGAATCGAGGAAGTACATATGTGCTGTTATTATCCTGTTTTCAACAAACATCAAATCAGTAAAGGCTTCTAAGGATATACCAGCTCAGATCAGTAACTGCAACATTACTGTTTTTTTAAATCTCGCGCTGGGTGATAAGAAGCAGCATTGACTGAATCGCTCGTTTGGTCTTTGTCACACTTTTTCCCGACGGTCTGATGATGGACTAAATCTAGACTAAATCTGTAAAGAGTACAAACGTCTGCTAATCGTCCAGTAAGGATAATTGATGACAATCTACAATCTCACAAAACAGATCATCTCGAGTAGTTGTTAAGCTCCCACGACCAGATCCGGCCTTTTTCGTAAATCCCTATGTTTTATAAAACCGTAAATGTACGTCCTGCAGATTTCTTCGCAGTATTATGGTGTTATACACTATATCCAACACTTCGGCCATCATTGCTTAGAGCAACAATTTTTACAGAAATTTCTGGTAGCATCTTATACAAATAAATCAAATTATTATCTAATAAGCAGTTTTGAATAACAAAACATAATTTAGACCAAAAACAACGTGATAATTGAAATAATTGAAATGTATTTTATCCCAAAGTACAAGAAAACGACTTAAGGCTGTTGTAGCCTCAAAAAATACAATATAATTAGTAGTTTTTTCTTCTAAACCCTGTTAAGACACTAGTTAATTGATTGATTGAGTAAAATTCACACAAAAAATTAATTAAGTACTTCAAATTAAAAAAAAAGTGTACGGTTTTTTTTGAGCGGCAGTGTAGATTTTAATTTTTGTTTATTCAGTAAATTTTCACCCTCCACTATTTAATTATTTGTAGAAACTGTCTTAACCAAACACAAGAAACCCAGAGTTCAAAATTAGTTATTGACTTCCTTACGAAGCAAAGTGTTAATTTGGTAAATGTTTACTTTAGCTACTTCTGGAATTCTTGAAATTTTCTTTGCATTTTGCTTTAAAAAGACTCTAGATTGCAGATATAATATTGAAAGTTTGTGCAAATGCCTATTTTGAAATATATGACCTTGAATAACATTGACTTCATTTTTTATTGTATTTTGCTTTGCAAATATAAACAAAATACGTACACTTGCTGGCCAGTAAAGGAAAACATACCCCACGACCAATTAAACTCGAAAACGTAGAACTCGAAACGTAGCACAAGAAGATACTTTCTCCACCACTATCAAGTAAAATAGTGATGGTGAATTGCATGAAGGGAAATGCGGAAAGGCAACTACGCACCCCCACTTTCGTCAATCAGCGAATCAGAGCATAAATTCAAATTGCTAAATATAAAAAAATACACCTACGTTTTAAGTAAAAAGGTATAATATGTCATTTAAATTAATTCTGGGAATACCCGAAGGTGTTATAGTCATAACAAATACGCAGGTGCGATGCTTAGCTGTTGAAGTTAAACAAAAACATCCAATCAGAATCAAGCATACGCAACGCATGCAAACCTTGGTGGCGAACGTTGTAACCCTCAACGTCAACAAATATGGCGATTCAAGTTAAAAGTGAGTAAAAATAAAATAGTTTTTTTATCGTTATTTTCAATTTGCACATGAAAATTTATTGTGTACGGTCACTGGGGCACTCAGAGGAAAGGTTTTGCGTAAGTTTCAGCTTGAAAATCATTCAAGTTTTTTTTTTTCAAAAAAAAATCATAATCATAACATAAAGAGTATTAAAACGATTTTCATCTAGTTGCCTTCTTCTCAAGTAAAGTTAGAAATGCAGCTTTGTAGAAATTATGACAGACATTCAGACGTCGAAAATTACCCTTCTCCATTTATTAATAATTCTCCAATTCGGAAAGGTTAGAAGTTTCGATAATAAAATTGTTTTCTTCCCCAGTGTAACAATGGACCCATTGAATCAAGGAAAAAATAAGGTAACCGCATGCGCAGCGGGAGAAATAACACCACCCATGAGTTTTAAATTTGCTCCAAAATAAAATGACATGTACTGCCAACCAAAGTCACCAAATTCACTTTTGTACAACCAAAGATGAAACGTCAACCATAGGTTCACAATTGTCCAAAAGTGTCGGGAAAACACACTAATACAAAGAACGGAAAATGAAAAATAAAGTACTAAACTCTACAACCACGTGGAAACGCTAACATGAGCCAGTATGGTCAGGTGGATGTTGACGATTAACATTCAGACAACCAACTTATATACACAGATTATACTAACTTGGGTTTCACTGTTCACTTGTGATTGTATAATTTCTTTTTCGCGGTTACAAATTGGGTGAAGTTCTCGCATACAGATTTTTCGAAAAATTAGATGCAATGGATCCATTTAGTAGAGCGACACAAAGTTTTTTCATGTACAGCTGTTTCAAAACTGTCGAAATGCCAACATTGCGTTTTACCAATTTTTTAATAAGGTCGATAAAAATGTAAAATAGTTATTATTGATTAGATCTCATTAAAACTTTAAACTACATTAGCTATTTATTTTTTGAAGTGCATGAATATCTAATTTATAACAAAAGAGGAAATGCGACATTTCTATAGGTTTGAAACAAGTAATAAACCAATTTTAACTTTAACTAGAAAAAAATCGGTATATGAAAATGGTTCTAAATAAAAAAGAGTATATATTGAGATATTTGTTAGTTACATTATTGTTTGTAGACTTGTTTAATCTGAAGAAAAGGGAAATTATACCCTTGAAACGCCATTAAAGGATATTCCAATATAGACTCTTTTTTATTTAGAACCTGAAACGAGTGGTATAAAAAAAATTAAAAGCTGTTAATTGTTGTTGCTATAGCAATAACTGATAAAATTCCAAGATTTGAGATTTTAAATTGTGTTAAATTTTAACAATCCGTTAAAAAAGTTACAGAATCCACGCTTGTATCAGTTAAAAAATTTGTGGTGAATTTAACATGGAAGTGAGTAGGACCGTAAAATTTGTAAATTTGCTATACAAAACCAATACATTGGTGTCCAAATAAAATAAAAAACAAGTATAAAATACAAAAAATAAATTAACTAATTTAGTAAATAAATGTAAACTTATTAATAAAATGGCAATAATATAAAAATATACTTTATTAAATAAGAGAATAACTCTTTTGTCCTTTCATACAAAAGTACAAGCTTAAGTTTTCATAGATATTTACATATGGCTTCTCAAACTCCATACATTTGTCAGAGTTGACTACTATCTCCGTTTTGGATTTCTTGCTTACGTCCAAACCTCTCTACAAAAAAAACAAAATAAATAAATAACAATAAAAAAAGAAATCGATCAAAAATTCGATATACATACTCGTACTTTTTTGTTACTAAATTTATGATCAAACTTTGTGAATGTGAAATTCAGATAACGAAATCAAAAAAACAGAACAAGTACATCTCATATTTCCTACCTCTACATTACTATTACTATTACTATTGTGACAATAAATAAAATTAAAAGAAATAAGTATATATATATATATATATATATATATATAAGTATTACCAAAAAATCCAAGAAAACTCAGAAGAACAGGCAAAAAGATCAATCCATGCAATGCTCCAATTATGACGATTCCTAGATACATTCTGAAGAAAAATATTTGAAAAATCTGAGAGCGTGCAAAAGCTAACACTATAATCCCGGAAAATTTGGTCAATGTAATTCCTGATAAAACCTGCAACTCATCAATGAGTAATTTATATTTTTTTGAATGAGTACATACAGAGCTTCCCATTTCAGCAAAAGCATCAGAGGCCTTTTCAAGTGGGCTAAGTTTTGAGGAATGGATGTAATGGTGGACTATATGACCACAAAACTCCACAGCGATTCCAACACTCTAAAAAGATTAACCAATTACAAAACGTATCAAAAATCTAGTTATGGATTCAATACCATGACTAAATTAACTAATGAGATTGCGTTAAAGTTAATGTTCCAAAAATACATTAATCCCATCATATCAATGACAATCATCAGAACCACAATAAGGGTTGTACAAGCGGCAAAAAGATTTAGTCCAGATATTGCAAATGCTACTACAAAAACTACAAGAAGTGATAATCCCAAAGATTCTAAAGCATCTTCCCATATTGTTAAATATTGTTCAAAATATGTGTAGAAAATGCTGTAATCAATAAATCTTATCTAGTCGCCACCTGAATTAAACTAACACACCTGTACGGAAAAATTTCGACATCTGGTATATCTAAGGTTTTTGTTAAGTTATCACCGATATATCGAGCGTACTTTAATGCATTAATGTAATCGGTCGAACCTTTTAAAACCGTATGATAAGACATCATATTCGATGACTCAATTGTTGCCTTGCCTTCCTGGTTCAAAACAAAGTTAATTCCCTAAAACAAATCGATTTATAAGCAAAAAAACACATTCTAATATCAATTTATTTACACTGGCATAAGATGCATGACCCCCTTTTGCACACTTTGCGTCAGGATTATCCATCAAAAAGAAGGACACAAACTGCGTAAAATATTCACTTTCGTTTAAGTTCATGATACCATAATTGCATGGTTCACAATATCTTTGAAGTGTGTGGGGACAAAACGTTCCATTTTCTTTGAAATAGAAACAACAATCTGTAGCATTTGCCCAATCTCGAAAATCGTCAATCCACGAACTTGCTTCCGTGGCCATTGTGGTGCTACAAAACAAAAAAAAACAAAAAATAAACAATATAATCTTCGAAAGATAGAAAATTCACAATTTATATTATCCACAGTGGTCCACAACTCGCTCCCCACCGGAAAGCTTCATATAGTTCAGGCATAGTAGTTTAGGTATAGTAGAAAATCTGACCGAAAAACGCACCACTTTAGTCAAAAACATTTGCTTGAAATAGCAAAAAATCGCATAAGAAAGTTCGCAATCGTTCTATTATGAGCAAAAACAACAACTTTTAAGCATCAGTTTAGTTGAAAACATTTTATTTTGATAGCTTACCAGATTAAAAACAAAATAAATTGTTATTGAAAGACTGAAATCCCCTTATTCTTTCCAAAAATGATGACTTAAGTACAAATTTAGCTAAAAAAACTTGATTTTGATTAATTTTTGATTTAAAACGCAAAAAATTGTCTTTAGAAAGGCTAAAGTCGCTTTATTCTGCCCTAAAGTAACGATTTAAGCACCTGAACAAATACTTGCTTAAAAACGAAATCAATCGCTATAGAAAAGCCGAAACCGCATAATTATGCTTGGAAATTCCAGTTTAAGCACCAGTTACGTTGTTACACCCGATTTCAAACAATTCCTTATTTAAAAAGGGCTCAATAATTATCTGTGAATTTTTTTTGTATTCTTCTGTCAAGTCGAAATATAATAATAAAACTACACTATTTAAATTTTCTACTCACAGGTTTGATTGTCTATACGCTTGATATAGTTGTGTCGAAATCGAATTGCTTTCACAAAAAATCCCTCCACACATTTTGGCCTGATTTTCTGGCACCGAATAGTTCACTTTTCCCTTGGCCACCCAATAAACAGGTGGGCCAATCCCCATCAAATCATTCATAAATTTAAAGTAAGTTAAAACGTGGCTATCTTCAGGCATTGAGAGTTGTTGGTCTAATCCCAGCTCAAGGGAGGGCATTACAGCTATACTCACACAAAGCCATATTAAAAATAATAAAAGGACAACGCATCGCACTGGAAAACTACAAAGAAAATACAAACAACCCAAAAACAACTCGATTTTTTACTTCATGATCAATGGTGTTATATTTGTTTTCCAAATTTTGTAAACTATTCCTGGTCCTATGTCTTCTGGTGATGTTTTGGCTTTTTCACAAAAGAAAATTTCCATTCTGTTGGCTCTATATCGTTTAAGATCTAATGTAAACAGCGCAACGAAAGCAGTAATTTGCAACAGGAAATTGAAGAAAATTGCAAATGTTGCATAAATGGCGAAAGTGTTGACTGCTGGCATTGTGGAAAGGGCGCCTATCGCAAAACAGAAAATTTCGGAACAACTGGTCAAAAGCATGCTGGGGCCTACTTTTGCCATGGTTTCGCCAATTTCTTCTTCTAAGCTTAGCTTTTCGTTTCTGCAATAAAAGAATTGCAAAGTTTGTCAAAAACACTGACCAGTAAAATTATCGGATCATTTAAATTACAAGATTTTGTGACTTAAGAGTTGTGCAAATAATATTGAAACTCATGACTTAGGGAAGTAGCATTCTCAAGTAACTTCGACAGTTATAAATTTTCTAAAAACAACTGGTGTAGCTAATTAAATGTCAAATTATTAAAATCTCAGCTGGTCACGAAGAAGAGAGGTATTATCCAAACTCGAGGAGGTAATACCAGGTATTAATAGATGTCTCCGAATGCTAAAGTTGTCTCAGTAGACCTTATCCAAGTCAAAAAAAACTGATTCGAATAAAATTAACTTTTTGGCTTTTTTTGATAATCAAACATGTAGTTTATTATTGACGTTACAGTTATAAGTTTAGTTTAATTTAACGTTAAGTAGTTGATTAACAAATTTTTGACTAGTTTGTATTTTTAGATTTAAGAGCACTAAAAAATAAATTTTCTCATATGATACAATAACTTTGCCGGTCAGCGTAGTTCAGTGGAGGCTCGTGGATTCAAAGCTAGGTGAAAACAAATAAATTTACAAAACAAGATTTATTATTTATTTTTGACCTATCAGTCTGTTTCGTTAAACTCTTTCTTATTTCTACCCAAAATACTCAAGTTATTTTGCAAAACTTCGTCATACGATCGAATCATATCGAGACGTCCATTTGACGTATTTATTGTTTTTTGAAAGAAATTCTGATAATACACTTTGATAAAAAATCATTTACTGAATTCACAAAATTACGTTATTTTGAGCTAAATGTTCCCTTCTTTTGCGAATTTTTTTCCTAATAGGACGCAACATATCTAACGAGATTTTAAGGCAAAGTTAAAATTACAGCTGAAAAAATACAATTTTTTAGGGCACTAAATATGGAGATGTAATTTGTTTGAGGTATTTTTTTGTATTTCACCTAGCGAACCGTCATTCATTGACTCAGAAACTTACAGTTGTTTTCGTTGATGTGTTTGAACGATAATAAATATGTTGTCAACTCCAACAGCTAGCACAAGAAATGGTATTACTTCAATTGTTAACAGTGTTGTAGAAATGCCAGCGTAGCCACACAAACCAATAGAAGCAAGTACTGATCCCAAAACTATCAGTACTCCTCCAATTCCAACACATATTTTAGTTTCAACCTAGAAGATTTCCCTAGTTTTTCTGCTGATAATGCTAGGGAACACTTACCAAAAATCTATCACTTGAGGTGTATCGACCAAGAGCAAAAGCAATGTAAATAAACATTACAACATAACTGATGGTTACAGTTCCGATTTCTGATGAAGATGTTCGTGCTATTTCGTCTTGAATCGACCTTTCGGCACTGTAAGCAATCTCCATAAATTCAGGTTTTACAAATTCATCCCAACGTTTCATTAAATCAATAAATCTGCAAAACCATCGAAAACAATCTATTTATAAAAAATATTTAAAAAAGTTCTAAATATTATTGTAGTTTCACAGAGATCAAATGTGCACCTATGCAAAATTTTAGCTTGTTTGGATAATCCTAATTGTTTCATATTTGATCCACAAATTACGCAAATAACAGACAACAAAACAAAAATTACAAGAAAAATTTTTAAGAAAACAGCTTACTTCTCCTCCCACTCGAGTGCTGCTTGCAAATCATTTTCATCCAAATGATTTTCCACCAAAAATGTTAGACTTACAGCAATTGCATCTGTGTAATTATCAAAAGTATTTCCACCTAAAGCCAAACCTGGCAGAACAGGACCACCATAAGGTGCCAAACAGTCCACAGAGTAGGGGCTCCTACAATGTTAGAAGTTTTAGAAAACAAGCACAAAAGACGAACAAAGTATGAAAAAATGGACTAGGAGGAAACGTAAAAACGGACTATACCACGTGTCTCAGTTAAGACTTTCGAGCTTAATATCTCCGTTATTTGTCAACGGATTGGTATGAAATTTCGAATGCACATATTTTAGGAGGTGGTCTTTCAATTAGGGACAAAAAAGTGACCTCAAGTTAAAAAATGAAATTTTAAATCACATTTCTTTTATTTAAAATAAAGCCAAATTACCGTTGGATCATTAAACCCCGAAAAATTAATGGCTAAGCTGAAACACCCTGTATAATTTTTGTTCTATATAGTTAATTATAGTTAATTAACAAGAATAGGTGTATATGTAAAATTTCAGAATATTCGATAACAGAAACCGTCTAAAATTTGACTTGAATAGTATAAAGTAGACAGACAACAAATTTTGTAAAATAATAGTCTTTAAAGCCAAAAATTATAATATTTATAACCTACGATAAACACTTGATGAAAGTTTCCACATAATCATCTTCATCGAGTTTAGACGCATCGTTCCCAAACAAACCTAAAAGTGACTGCACCGCACAAACGCTTATATCTTTGGGTCCCGAAAATACAGTGACTAAAGGAGCAAGACATATGCTTTCGAGTCCTGACCCATCACCAAGCGTTATCTGAAAATAAATAAATAAATCATACAATAATTGTAAAATTTAACAATCTTTCCCACATTTTCGATTAAAGTTTGCAGTTTGAAAACTTCTTTAAGAAAGGTTGCATTGAATGCTGGACCGAACGTATGTGATAAAATATCGGTTTTATTGTTACCAAGATCAATGGTTTGATTATAAACAAACTACAAAACGAGGAATTAATAATTGAAAAAATTTTTTTGTAATACTTACAGGGTCGATGTTTACCGTTTTAATAAAAATCTGATTTGTTCGATAGAAGGGTTGAAAATTTGTATCAAAGAAGTTTTTTTCTTGTCTACTTCGACTGTGTGGTGCTGCCCACAACTCTACAGGATCCGTAATCACATCCAAGAAAATAATACCAACAGTCAAGGCAATGATTCCGAGGATTGATATTATTAAAACTATTATTCGTTGCTTAGACATAACTACAAAAAAAAAAAAATTTTTATTACAATTTAAATTAAAAAGTATTACTAATTTGTTAATCACGATTAATAAACCATATTGTTTAAAGCACGAACGAGCGCTAACAAGTGAGTGTCTTCATTAATGGAGATTATTAATCGCCCACTAAAAAACCAATTGATTACAATGTTTTTTCGTAGACCGCAAATATTGTATTCTGATGGCAAAATTCAAAAATAATGTCGTTTTGGATCTTGTCTGATGATTTCTTGGGCTGTTTCTTGACGACTTGACGAAATTTCACATTTTATTCTTAGGATACGAATTAAAGACTTGAAAAAAGTAATAATTTTATTTTAACGATATATTTTGCGAAATAATATAGTTAACAATTTATAATTAAGCAAAAATAATGTAATATTCGTCATTTGACTGTTTTTCGGCCTGTTTTAACGAAATCTTTCAAAAAACAAATTTGTTGATATTCAACGTCAATCAAACTGAAACTCAAAATAGTTTATCAAGTATCAAGGACGGTAAGGAAATTTTACCGATCGAAAACAATTATTGTCTAAGACCGGTAATCCTTAACGTTCGTGATGCGTTTTTCGCATGATCCTTACATTTTTTTTTAATATTAAATGTCGAAATAATTGTTAACATTGTCGTTTGTATTACAAGGGAACTGGTGCTAAAAATTTTAAAATTACACTATATATAAAAGATGTCCCCCAGAAAATGAAAATTAACCTGTTTCAGGATTTTTTAATTTTTTGTTTATATTCGGAGATATTCAAGATGGCTCGTTTTTAAACATCCTGTATTGTTGAGAAAATTCCGCCATTGATTCCACTTCTGACTGATAAACTTGCAAAATGTTCGAAAAATGTTAATTTCGATCGTACTTGATGTTTTATCAGTTTTTTAAACGAAAATAGATTCAGATTTTTGTTCAGAAGGTGGTTCCTCAAAATTGTTACAAAAACGGTTACAAATCACTGCAGAAAATTGCTAAAAGTTAACTCTTTAGCCCCCTAAATTGTAGTCTTGAAGATTTTTTTAGGCAACTCATTAGCGATACATTATTTTTATTTGATAAAATTCATCTGGTAATCACATCGGTCCATGATGACCCTAATTCGGATCCCCTACTATATTGAAATCTCGCAAAAAACTTTAAAATATTTGTTCAAAAACTTGCTTAACAGAAGGTTCACGAAAAAATATGAAATTAACTAAAAATAAAATTTCTTACATATTCCCCAATTCCGAAAACCAGTTTCAAGGTAACTGCTGATTTTTGCTTGAATCGTCTTGGTTTTCTTCTTATTTTCTTTCCTAAATATGGGGAAAAGCGACTTTTTAACTATACGAAAGTACACAATAAAATTGATCGAAACAAATCCAATAGTGAGAAGTACACAAGCTGCAATGAATGAATCTCTTTGTACATTTCCAAAAATAAAGTCTTTGTAAGATAAATCTTCAAATTGTACACTATTTGAGCAGCTTGCTTCACAGTCAATACAACTACATGCTTGATATCCCTCCTACAATAGTTTATTAAGTACCTATTAATTGTTTTCATTTAACTTACAAAAGCCTCATTGCATCTGAGGGCTGTGTGATTGAGTGAGTTTGAGGTATTGACCGAATTAAAAACTATATCAATGGGCGCAAATCCGTTACTAGTACTTCCCATATAATTGAAAAATCGTTCCGGAGTACAGTATGCAGCACCATATTTGCCACAAACTAGCTCAATAAGTTTGCTGCTTGTGCTAGGATTTGCAACATTTTTGCAGGAATCGTAAACTGCTTGAATGTAGTTCTCATCAATATTTTCTTGGACTTTTAAAACGTAATCGTTTTTATAATCCAAAGTAAGTGTGAAATCGTATTGGTCTGGAGAACAGGAGAATATGCAGTAAGTATTTATAATGTTGGTAACACAGGCAGGACATCTTTGGAAGGGAACAGTACTTCGGAAACCGTCTATCATATTAAGTGCTTGATCTACGTCACAACATAATTCGGGATCATCTGAAAATGCGGTGATACATTTTTATATTAAGGTTTAGTGAATTGTACCATTATTTTCGAAGAAGAAGGGGCAATATTCAATTAGTTTTTGTCTAGCTTCTTCATATCTATCGTGAGTTTTGTTTAATGTTTCGGGTGGGGTGTTCGGGTCATTGTTGCAATTTTTGTCTTTGCCATCTTCTTCCCCACAAATGTGAAGCATTCGACAATCGGAGTGCACATATCCACAGAATATTAAGACAATAAGAATGTGTCGAAAAACATTGTCTAACAAAATATCATAATTAAAGAAACTTCGGAGAAACAAAGAAAATGTGTACTTACATTTCATGACTGTTTTTTGTTACTTTCCAGAATCACGAATATCACGAATAAAAGGGTTCCCTAACCGCGATCCTACTTAAACAATAATGATAGCTTATCGCTGTGATTATTTCGATTACACCTGCTACACACAGGTGGTTACTTGCAACATTTGTTTTTAAAGTTTTAAGATAAATAGGTCATTAAATAGCTAAGCTAACTTTATTTTTATTATACCAGGTGTCTCAATTATGACACATACTGTATTTGCTGAGTTTTGCTCCAAAGTTTATAGATGAAGGTAGGGTCAGGTCAGGTCATACTTGAGTATTATTAACGATAAAGTTTTGTCAAAAGCTTCCTCTTAGTGTAACAATAGAAATAATTGTAAGTAAAGGTGATAATATTGATAGAGTGGCCAGAACAGTTTCTAACTCAAAAAATTATTTACCTTAACAAAATAAATTTAAGTTTGTGGTTTTAAACTTTTAAAGACAAAAATGTTTTAGAAATTAATAGGATAAAAAGGAGAGACGTTGGTGGTAATTGTTTTTTTACAGCCGAAAACCCTTTCATTTTTTAAAAATTAAAGAATAAACTAATGGAATTACTTTATTGTCATTACATGTATTTTATAATATTTTGTAGATCAATTTTTATCAACAGAATTTATGGTGGTTACATAAAAATTCTATTAAAATAATTAAGTAGATGTCGCCTAAAACATATTACACATACAGGGTGATTTAAAAGCATAACCATCTAACTAAAATTTAACCGAAATACACTTCACTTGTAAGAATGTATTTAGTGTGTCTACGTGTTGTGGTTAGTAGGTGTCAAAATCTTTGTAGTCCAAATCATTATAAAGTTCGATCCATTTTGCAAAAGTTTCTTCTTTTGGAAATTTTTTTATTTCCAATTTTTCATTAATATCCAGATAGGGAAAGTCACCATGATCAGTGGAAATACTTGGCCAGGTAATATTTTGCAATAATTGTGATGGTTCCGGTGTTGGATTTCTAAATTCATAATACAGAATGTACAGAAAGGCAAATAGTATACTTACAAATACTTTGCAAAATCAGTCCATAATTTGATGAGCCGGTTTCTCGTAATTTGATCGTTTTCTGGATTCTCACTAATATCACACTTTGATCCTGAACAAAACAAATACTTTATAATCTCTGTATGGCCAACATTTTCTGCACCATCATAATGAACATTAATGTTTCCCAATATTCCATCATAAGAGAACTGATAAAAGAATATTTGAGTAAAAGACGAAGCAAATTCGGCGTGTTTGCGAATAGGTCGAGTAAAGGAGGTATCACTAGAGTACTACAAAAAAATAGTTTTTTAAACAAATATTGCAACTGTCTGTACCTACTCTAATTCCAGCTCCCAAATTATCAGCAAACGGTTGACCTCCTGTGTATATTTCTCTAATCGCTTGGCCCACTTTTACGCGTTGTTCTTGATCGGTAATTTGCATGTCATTCGGGACTATTATATCCAAGTTTTTGTCCCAAGTTTCCATCGAAGATTTGAATGTGTCTGGATCTGTATGCGAAAAATTAATTGTTGATTAAAATATACCATTACATGAACCTTTATTAAAGTAGAGACTTTCTTCAGAATTGAATCCCATAAGTATTGGTACCTTTGCAATGTTTCCGGCTTTAACCAATCCATACATTTTTTTAGTAAGAAAAGCATCTGGATTTTTGGGTTCAATTACAGGAGCCCAAACACATCCTTGCGATACGTCGTAATCCCATGGAGTACTTACCTGATGGATATAAATACATTATTTTTTGTAATTTTTTGCCGCCATTTTGATGCTTTCATAGGCATCAAATTAAAGTACGCAACGTCATTAAGTGCGATGTCATAATAGTTGATTTGAAGGAACATTTTACGAAAATTTTTAGGTTGGTATGAAGCAAATTCGGGACCGTATTTTTGCTAATTTCAGGGGGCGTTTCAGATTCTTGTTTTTCGACAAAATTTGAATAAAACAAAAATTTTAAATAAATTTTTCACTTTTAATATTGCAACATTACTAACCGTCACAAAATCCCTAAATCGACAAATTAACAGTTTTTTTTAAACGGCAAATTACAAAAAATAGTATAAAAAACTTGTTTCACCTTGAAACACTCATTCTTTCAATTGAATTTTTGCTTCAAGACTAGTCTTATGAAACTTGCTTTTAATATACTATTTTTTGGGTTGTCGGACGGAAAAAGTCATCTCCAAAAATATATCCCGTTTCAGTTTACTGTAGAATTTTGCAACAACGCATTTGCATTTTTTCGAGTTTCTGGTAGGTTTTCTTGGCTCAAAATTTGGCGCTGGGATTTAGCTTAACACAGACTTCTTTGCTTATACAGTAACTCTCAATTCGTGCTTTATTTTACTCCAAAAACTTCAAATGTGCTGTCAAAAAATTCTACTATGAAATAAAATGTGATATTATGTCATCTATTTATAACTAAAGGGTGGGACAAAAGTAATGTCATAATGCAAATTGGCTGACATTTTGTTAAAAATAAAAATAAAAGAGTTCAGTTTTCTCGGAAAGATTATAACAAGGTGTAAAATTGATGACGTTAAGTTGATGAACTGTTTTGAACTGTTTCTCGCTAAATATCTGACTGCAAATTGGTGATTTCTTTTTTAATGTTGCCTTTTATTAGTTGCAAGGTTGTGGTCATTTGGTGACACGGGAAGTCGGTGTCAATTTTCTTATTAGAAAGCTATGTTTTTTACTGCATTTTTGGATTGCTGGAGTTATTTTAAGGGAGTTTTTAATAAATTTTAGATACTTAAATTTACTCGTTTTCGAAATATTAAAGGTTTATTGAAAATTTTTGGATTTACATCTTTGATTTGAAAAATCGATCTTTTCTTTGATGTTCCAAAAGTTCCAAAAAAACGATTGCAAACCCCAAATTTTTAAAATTAAATTTGCAGAACTTTAACTCAAAATTTTCAAATGTAATGTCACAATTTTTATTTCACTAAATGGTAGAGAATTTTTTTCAGCATCGATCTGTCCTAACAATGCCTTTAATAATGTTTAACAGTTTTCAAATTTACGGATTTTTTGGCACTGGGAAATTAATTAACCACAGATTTTTTCTCGATTTTTTTGCATAGCAAACGTGAGTGAAATGTAAGAAATCAATGTTTTTAAAATCTAAACGAATTTATTTTGCCTTAACAGAAAGAAAGCAAAATTTTGGACAGAGCGTTGAAAAATTAAGGTTTCTTCCACCTAGGGCCGGTTTGTACAATGTGTTTTTAAATGCTTAGCATCTAGTCGTCTGTGAATTTCTCATGAAAATCAGAAAATGTCGCTTCATACAACTAATGATAGGCATTTAGACACCAAATATTACCGTTCTCCATTTATTAAGTTTCGAATTCGGAAATATGCTTCGATAATAAAAGTGTTTTCTTGCACAGTGTAACAATTTACTTGCATTTTAACGAAATTTTAAAGAAATTAATTGAATTTCACAACTTATAGACTTGACATTTATAGACAGAGGATTCAATTGAGTTGAGCGGCATATTTTTTTTTACAAATAAACCAATTTCAAAGTTAACTATATGATAATCATTAAAAATACATTGTAGAAAACTTTGTTAAAATTTAATTCGTTGTTAAAAGTTAACAACGCGAATGCACTAATCATTTTTGTTCAATTTGATCATGTGAATCATGGCCAATTGAATTCAATGACGCTTCTATAAAGCGGTCCCTAGTGAAATAAAAATTGAGGCATTTCATTTGAAAAAATTGGCTTATAGCTTGTAAAGAATATCCAAAAATAAGGTAAAGATTTTGGAGTTTGTAAACTTTTTTCAAATTTTAAACACTCTGTAAGAAAGATACGGGCTTTCATTTATGATTGTCAAAATTCAGAAGAATTACCGATTTTTGAAATGAAGTTGCAAATTCAAAAATTTAAAGAAGCCCTAAATATTTACAAACGGCTAAACCTAGGTGTACAGGGTAGGGTGTTCGCGAAGTTGAGACGTTCCTTTTGACATAAGATACCATGCATTATTCTTAAAAGTTTTAGCTTAAATCGTCTTAATAAAATGTTTTTAATAACGGAAATACCAATACATCATATAACATAGTGATTTTCCCCCCGTAGGTAGGAATAACAAACCTTGTTAAGATATTTTTGTGCCGCTGCATCTAACTCCTGAGCATCAACATTTTGCAGAAATTCCAATAAAGCTTGTGAATCGTTGTTTGTTTCAAATGTTGAATTCAAAATGGCAGCAGTTGCAAAAGCAATGTTTCTGGAATTCCTTTGATATGACCAAGGACTCAAACATGAGCCGCTTTCTAAAATAGCCCCTTGAAATAAGTCTGCAATAAAAAAATGTTGAAGTAAAAAATGCAATAATATAAATGCCAAAACTTTTTAGTAGGTACGAGTACATTTTCTAAACAAAAGCTTTTTTATTGGTCATTTATTTTGCTTATTTAAAATACGCTGCAGCATGTATAAATCCAAATTTCAAAAACGCGCTTTTTTTAAAGTGCCCATGGCAACATCAATAACTCAAGAAATATGAAGTATAAATGGAATCATTTTAATGATTTTTTTATTATAATGAACATCAGTTCCATGACAACGAAAAGTATACTGATCTCACATTGTAAAGTATCCGTGGATACCTGGACTTTAAAAAACTAGCTTGCTCTATTTCGAGCACTCAATATTTCGAGACCTCAATATCCACTTACACTTTAATATACCATTTTTGTAGTTTTTATTTTTTACTTTTTAGACTTTGGTGTGTTTATCTGTAATTTCAAATAACAATATGCTCTTTGATGTTAACTTTTCATACTACACTACCTCGTACTCGACATGGACAATATATAAATATGTGTTTATGCAAAATTTCGGTTTATTCGGAAACAGTAGCTGTTTCAAATAGCGATATTGAAACTTTCAAACTCTAATTTTTTTGAGAGAATGGCGTTCGTTTCATTGTCGTATTTCAATTACGAGCCGAAAATAATTAATAATTAAAAACCGTAACTATCTCAAATTTGACTTCCAAAATAAGAAAAGGATTAAAAGGTTACGAAATAGTATATCAAGTATCCAGAACAGTAAGAAGATTTTACCGATTTTGTAGGAGCGTAGCGACGACTCCAACTAGCAATTATTGTCTAAGATCAGTAATCCTTAACGTTCGTGATGCTTATGGAGTTATGACTCTTATGTTTTATTATGACGTTTTTTGCACGATCCTTACATTTTTTTAAAGATTTATCAAATAATGTCAATGTAATTGTCTAGGCAGCAAGTTATGTTTACCGGTTCCTACGTCCAAGGCGTCGACGCCTAATTTACTTACCGACGCCTTGGACGTAACAATTAGTAAACACCATATACTGTCTTCGACACAGCCGTGGTAAACAATCAAATAGAGCTCAATCGTGCAAAAAGTTATTTTTTATACCCTGTGAGTGTGGATTTAAGAGTTGATAAGCCACACTAGCTGAACCAGCACTCTCTCCTGAAATAATTATCCTCCCAGGATCACCTCCAAAATATATGATATTGTCATGTGTCCATCGTATTGCTAGAAGTTGATCTTTTAAACCATTGTTACCTGGAATGACTTCATCTTGCGTTGAAAGGAAACCTGTATGAAAATTAAAGTTTTTAAGACGTAAAATATTGTGATATTATGACTACCAAAAGGTCCTAATCTATAATTAATAGATACAAAAATAATATCGTTATTGAGAAACAGATCGGGGGCGGAATCCATACTTGACTCATGCATAAAGGCACCCCCATGTATGTATAGCATTACCGGAAACGAAACATTGTCATTGTGAGGAAGCTGAAATTATCAAGAATAAACAAATATATTTGATTGAATTAAGAAAAAAACACTTGAGGAGTGTAGACATTGAGATAGAGACAATCTTCAGATTCCTTCGATAAGTTCTTTGTTACTTGCATACAAGTAACATCCATATGAGTTGTATTAAGAATTCCATCCCAATTTTGAGCAGATTGTGGTGCTTTAAATCGCAGTGATCCTAGTGGAGGAGTGGCATAAGGAATCTTTTCAAAAGCATAGTAGCTCTTTTTATCAAATGTTACAGCTTCGCGACCTAAAATTTTGCCATTGGGTAACTGGATTATAGAATTTCCATTATCCTATAAAGAAAAAAAATATCATTAAACATTTTGTTATTTTCATAAACTTACGGAACAAACAAATTTCATTAAAATAAAAATTATGGCAGTTTTGGCAAACATTTCGCTGCAAATACAAGGTTTTAGGTTCTGATATTTCAGAGTACTTATGTGAAGTACTTACTTATCAATCATTTGATTATCTAGATTTAAGTGAGCAAATGATACCTAAACAATTAACTTTGTTTTGTTACACTGCGTGTTGGTTTTGGATTAACTTGGTACCTAAGTGAATAAAAGAGGGGATTCGCCTTCGTTGCGGTGCCATTGCATAAAACAATTATTTACAACAAAACATTGGTTTTCATAAAAAAACGAACATATACAGGAGTATCAGAAATATATACGAGTACATGTGTTAATTTTAAGAGGTAAAAGAGCTCAGCAAATAAAACATTTTTTGTAATTTGTAATTTTTCAATAAAAGTTTCGCCATTAACACATATACACTGTGTATCAGAAATACGTGTGTTAATTTTATCAGGTAATAAAACTCATCAAATGCAACAACTTTTCTATATAAAGTTTTGCAAAATTCTTATTTATTATTTTCACTGTTTTCCTTCTTTCTTTTGTGCAAAAAAGACGGTTAGTGTTTAATAATTAGTTTGTATTAGCAACAATTTTCATTGTTGTTTTAAAGAGTTCAAATTGTCCGTTTCTATGGCAACGAAAACAGTTCGGTATTTTTTATTTATGTACACTATACATGAGAAATAATGGCACAAACTTGAGAGCCGAGTGGGCGAGAGTCGGGTCGACCCGATAGTAGTGAGAGCAGAGTCGATTGTCGGCAGTTGTCGGCTTGTCGGTTTTCCGGCACTGGGTGTGGATGGGTGGAAGCTGGAGAGTTGTGATAATTGATAAATATTTCGTTCAAAATATAAAGAATTTTGACTATCGCACTTGAATTGTTGAGCGAAAGGAATAAAATAGTTAATATTGGAGTTGGAAAATCTTACAGAATACATACTTAAATACAAAAGTTCGCTTGATTTTGGGTTTTTGTCCAAAGTCAACAGTTTACAAAATACAGCGTATATTAATTTATTTATTAATAAATTTATTAATTGACGTAGAAGTTAAGAGTTGATAATTTTTTTCTCAAAAAATGAGTTCAAGCGTGTTTGCATTCTATTTAAGGTAATTAGAAATTGATTGCAATTAATTTCATTGCTTTAATTTCTTGCGCATTGCAAAGCAGAGTGTTTCGAGTAAAAAACTAATAAGGATGGGCCGGTGAGTTAGTAAGAATTCCGGAGAGGCTAAACAGTAGACAGTATATAGATATACTAGAAAATGCGTTCTTGCCTTCGCTGGAGGCAATTTACGGCGAAGGTGTAAACGTTATTTTCATACAAGATAACAGCCCAATACACACAGCTAGAATTGTATCTTATTGGTTTTTGGAGCACCCATCGATCACTGTTCTAAGATGGCCAGCCAAGTCTCCGGACCTCAACCCCATAGAAAATCTATGGGGTATTATGGTTCGTCAGTGGGGAGATGTAGGCGAAGCCATCAATATTAGAACAGCGGATGGTCTCCATAACCACACAATTCGTGTGTGGGCTAGATTAAGAGGTCAAGATACTTGTCAACGTCTTGTGCAATCAATGCCAAGAAGGTTGCAAGAAACTATTGATATAAATGTTCAGATGACAATATATTAATTTTTGTAATTTTTTTTTTGTAATTATATTTGGTATATAGTATTATTTTTTATGTTATTTTACTTTTTTACTTTCTTTATTTTTATATAATTTTAATAACTTTATTATTTTTTTAACATGTATTTAATAATAAATTATTTAATATATGTATAAATTCCTGAAATACTTGTTTCATTTTCAAATTTCCTTAAAGGGATGGATTTTAATTGGAATCAAAAACAGCAAATGGAAAATCGGTAAGTAGACAAGTTTGGGATGAATCATGGGGTCTGTATATAACCAGTGTTAATTGTAAGCACCCTAAGGCGGTGCCATAATATTTGGGAATAATGTAAACGAATCTCTTTTTCAATACATTAAAACCGGGTTTAGTTCCAAATACGGCTTGTATAAACAATTTTAAATTGATAGAAAATTAAAAAAATACCGTTCACCATTCAGGTTACACTTCTCACCATTCTATAAAAATTGCCATATTAGGACGTAATTCTAATTGCATTAATTTTGCCAACAAATTGTTTTCAATAGAAAAAACTGTTAGGTTCAATAAAAAAGTATTAATAATTCACATTAAGGGCCGGTTTATAGAAAATTTTGTTAGAATTTAATTCGTTGTTAAGTTAAGTTAACAACGTAAATGGACCAATGACATTTGTTCAATTTGGTCACGTGATCAGTTAATCACGCATTTAATTACGAATTAAATTAATGACGCTTCTATAAACCGGTCCTTTATCTTTTACTGTCGATAAACAACTCGTAACTTCTACTTATACAGACTGATCCAGAAATACTGAGTCTGCTGGCAACAGATTTGAAAGTATTTGTGCTCGTAATTTGCAACATTGCAACCGAATTTGATTTTTCTTGACAATTATTTGACGTACAACCCCACAAGAATGTTAAATTGTTGTTAACTAGAAGCGTATTCCATTGGTATTCTAAAAAATTTAAGTCCAGTGTTGCCAACAGTCTCAGTATTTCTGGATCAGTCTGTACTTTAATTGATGAATTTGTAATAAATAAATTAACAGATTTATACTTAATTTTGTTAACTGGTTAATTTAGACACACATACTAAATTATAGTTTTTAATTTTAAAGCTACAAACCTGTGTGTCTTAGGGCCGGTTTATAGAAAGCTTTGTTAAACTTTAATTCGTTGTTAAAAGTTAACAACGCGAATGGACCAACCAAATTGCTTCAATTTGGTCACGTGATCAGTTAATTACGCATTTAATTGCGGATTAATTTAATGACGCTTCTATAAACCGGTCCTAAGAGCCGGTTTACAAAACATTTTAATTGCAATTAAATTTTAATCGCGATTAACTTGACATTTGTCAATGCATTTTAAATGACAACTTAATTCGAATTGTCTTGTCTTTACTATTTCCTTCTTATTCGAGAGCTTTGTCTACTAGTAAACAGCCCTCAGGTAAAGGATTTAATGGAAATTGGTAACATTTTTCTTAGAAAACGTTGATAGGTTCAACCATGTCTCCAGGCCATTCGTTTCCATTCAGGAACAAATGTTTCCATTCAATAGTCAGGGGTATGAATTGATTATGTTCGCAAATTACGATGTCTCATACTCTTAAAAAACCTTATGAAAACTATTTAAATAAACATTAATTTCGTTTTCTGTAAACCGTTTTCTGTAAAATATCGAAAAGAAAAATTTCAATATTTTGTAAATTTCTACAATTAATTTTATTATTTATTTTTACATTGTTTTTGTAATGAACGACTTTTTTATATCAAATACACCTTCGACTTGTTAGTTTTTTACTCGAAACACTGCTTTGCAATGCGCAAGAAGTTAAAGCAATGACTCACGCTCAAAATCAGATTTAATTGCAATCAATTTCTAATTACCTTAAATAGAATGCAAACACGCTTGAACTCATTTTTTGAGAAAAAAATCATCAACTCTTAACTTCTACGTCAATTAATAAATTTATTAATTATTAATAATAAACAAAAACCCAAAATCAAGCGAACTTTTGTATTTAAGTATGTATTCTGTAAGATTTTCCAACTCCAATATTAACTATTTTATTCCTTTCGCTCAACAATTCAAGTGCGATAGTCAAAATTCTTTATATTTTGAACGAAATATTTATCAATTATCACAACTCTCCAGCTTCCACCCATCCACACCCAGTGCCGAAAAACCGACAACTGCCGACAATCGACTCTGCTCTCACTACTATCGGGTCGACCCGACTCTCGCCCCCTCGGCTCACAAGTTTGTGCCATTACTTCTGGTGTATAGTGTACACATAAGCGGGTACACGTTTCAATAATCCATCTTGTTTAAGTAAATTTGCAAAACATTTATTAAAAAATTACAAATAGAAAAAATGTTTTATTTGTTGAGCTGTTACCTGTTAAAATTAACAAACGTATTTTTGAGAAAACCTGTATATTATAGCATATTGAAATGTGTACCCGGCTATGACAAATAAAAGTACCGAAATATTTTCGTTGTGATAGAAATGGACAATTTGAACAATTTAATACAGCAATGAAAATTGATTCTAAGAATACAAACTAATTATTAAAGACTGACCGGCTAGTTTACACAAAAGAAAGAACTAAAACAGTTAAAATAATTAACAAAAATTTTGCAAAATGTTATAAATAAAAGTTGTTATATAGTCCTACTACATAACTTGTTGTGTCTGCTATAAACCAATAAAAGCGTCCCCAAACCGCAGTGATTATTCTGGTCATTGTTAGGGATCTCTTAAACAAATAGCGAACCTCTTGCAGGTATAGAAAAGTATTGTTTAATAAGATTCGTTACTGTAAACAATAACAATGACTAAAATAATGACTGCGGATTTGGGGTTTATTGGTTTGTGGTAGTCACCGCAAGTTATGTTGGACTATACATCATGAATTTTATTACATAGTAATATTAACACACGTATTTCAAATACACCCTGTATATTTACTGCAAAGGGTAAATTTCAAGTAGCTCAATAAATTTACAATTAAAATCCTCATAGGGTAAAGGGCAGCGACAGCCCGTATACCTTTAAATAGTGTGGTATTAGAATAGGGACACTGATTCAGGAGAGGCAGAAAGCAAGGAATTCTGGATAAACTCCACAATTCAGTGATTCACTAAAATGCGAATTACATCATAAAATTAAAATAAAGGAAAAAACTAAAAAATCAGCAAAATGAAAACTATGCACAAATTACTGAAAACCCGAGACAGTAGTTTACTTTATAATGAAAGAAAAGAAGTTGAAATGTGTATTTAGTATATTTTTAACTATAACCAAAAATCTAACATTACAAGTAGGTACTCGTACATAGGAAAATATAATCTTCTGAGTTTAGAAGAATTCTAGTTTATTTTTCCTACGTTTTAATTTTTTAAGTTTACTCAGTTTTTAAACTTTTATCCTCATAGGCCTGGTTTCACCAATGTTAGATAAACTTAATAAACAGTTAAAAACAATCGTTACTATGATTATAACAATCGTTTCTGTGGATTTACTCTACTAATAAATTTAACTGAGGTTGTTGAAGCCGACCCTAAGTAAGTTTCAGTTAGACTTTTGATAACTATGAACTTTTTGTTTTTATTTTGCCTATTTATTTATTTTTTCTCTTAAATTTCGAGATCTTGAACGACATTTTTTTAACTAAAAAATTCAAAATTATTTATCGTTTACTTTTTGTGTATTAAAATCTGGTTTTCAGTTTTTGAGTAGTATACAGTGTCCGTTTTTCGAGCTCTACCATAGGGATCTCAGTTATTATAAGAAATTTTATTACATGTTAAAATTAACACACGCATTTCTGATTCACCCTGTATGTTACGGCTAGTGTGTAAACTTGACTAGTTTGTAAACTAGCTGGTTAGTTTGTAAACTAGCCAAAACATTGGCTATTTAATAGAAAACGCAGTCTGAACAGCGAAGGGTAAACCGCAAGCCAAATTTTGTACACCAGATATCCCTTCTTCTTAAGATTTTCACTGATCTCCCTTGATTTCTCCAGATTTCCTCTGATTTTCCCTGATTTCCTCAAGATTCCCCTAATTTTTCAAAATTATTTCCTGTGAATTAAATACCTATCATATGTTTACCGCAGAGTTTTCTTCCATCTTTCACAATTTAATTATCATATGTTTTTTTAATTTGTAATAAATATTAAATCATTGGAGATATTCTTCTTATCGAAATCAAAAGACAAGTCAAATTCAGAAATTTTGATATGATTATTTAATTTAGTGTTTCTTTATCTTTCTCGATGTGTGTAATAAAATGGTCATTTGGTGATTTTCTTTATTCTACTGGTGAAAAATTGATCCCAAAAATTTATGAATGTATCTATAAGAGAAAACCTTGACGTTTATAGACGTATAGACTATTTGCTCGTGATTTTTTTCTAAAACTCGTGTTCCGCACTCTACTGATAAACGTTTCTTTAATTTTATTATAATTATAATTATAATTATAATACAGACTGATCCAGAAATACTGAGTCTGTTGGCAACACTGGACTTAAATTTTTAAGGATATCAATGGAGTACTCTTCCAGTTAACAACAATTTAACATTCTTGTGGGGTTGTACGTCAAATAATTGTCAAGAGAAATCGAATTCGGTTACAGTGTTGCAAATTACGAGCACGAATACTTTTAAATGTGTTGCCAGCAGACTCAGTATTTCTGGATCAGTCTGTATATTAAATATTATTTATTATAATTATATTTTATTATATAATAATGAAATGTCAAATAAATCTAAGGATAAAACATAATCGGAACATAAGCAAAAATATTGGTTTATATTACTTATATAAACAAATTTTACGATTCTGAGAATATTTCACGATCTATTGTGTTTTAGGTTTATTATACAGAGTAATTTTTTAAAACAAGACACCCTGGATATTTCACAAAATAATCAACCCTAACAATCACCAGATTTTCTTAATTAATTGTGAATAAAACATTCTAAAATTGCTAATTAGTGTAAAAGTACTAATTTTTCTGTCTCAGTCCAGTTGTTAAAACAGAAAATGGTAACAACGCATTTGCATTTTTTTGGAGTGAAATAGAGCACAAATTAGGAGCTAATGTGTTAAATTAAAGGCAGTGCCTGCGCTGCCGGCAACGGTGCCTTAAAACTGCTCAGCAGTGGCGCTTAAGATCCGTCAAATGCATAACCGTATAATGCAAAAATGACAATTGGAATTCGCAACTATGTATCAGTTAGATATTTTAATGCGAAATCATATTTTCAAATATTTTTTGAGAAATTTTATTACAAGGAGCGATATGTGAAAGTTTTTTGATAACACTGATAGCCTAGAAGCTGTTAGACTTGTTTAAGCAAAATTGTGCAGGAAATCCATGATTTAAAAAAAACACTAACCCTTATGATAATGCTGCAAAAAGGCTTTTATGAAACAAAGTTATGTTGTTACACCAATACTCAGAATATGATCACAAAATTTATAAATCAAACAAATCGTGTTAAAGAAATTGAAACGACTTTAGTTCAGTATTTTGCGAATTATTTGCTCTAAATTATTTTGACCCAATACCGTCATGCTACATGAAACGTTCTATTTTAAAAACAAAATTATTTTGTAACCGAATACCGGCTCAATTTTATAGCCGAAAATTTAGAGTACAATGTATGTACACTGAGAGTAGTTAGTTAGTAGTAGTTAGCAAAGATAATTTAAGTTTCATCAAAAGTATATTTTAGGTGTACCCAAATGTTTTAGGACTGTTTACTATATAGTTAAACCTGCAATAAGAATAACAACTAATTTCTGAGATATACATATTACATACGTATTTTAGAGAGTTTTAGTCGTTTAAAAAAACATTTTAAGCTAAGAAAAAACAGCTTTATTCAAGAAAGATGTGAAATTAATAATTAATAATAAATCTCGCAGCAAATTCAAAAAATTTACTGCCGGCAGTTATTCCAGACACCGGTGCCCGCAGTTGGCATGAGCGCCGTTGCCGGCAGCGGAGGCACTGTCTAAATTGAATCCCAACAACAAATTTAGAATCAATAAAATCCTCTGATTCAAAGAAAAAAATTCTGAAAATTGACAGTTGTTGCTAAAGGATGGGACAGATCATAAGCATTTTTACATCAAAAAGCGCGTGAACACTATTTTCAACAGCCTTAATTCACAAAAGATGTCTTTCGTCATAAATTTTATTAATTGAAAAAAATTCTTTTCTTTTCTACTCTTTATCATCATCCATCATAAACCATATGCTGAAGCTCATCACCGCAAACATGTTGCCGATGGGGTTCATAAAATCTCAGCTTGCGCATGCGCATTATTTGAAAATTTCCTCGGATTTCCCCTGAATCTTCTATTTTGTACACCGATTTCCCCTGCGGTTTATGCTTCGCTTGACAGATAAAATAGTTGCATAGTTCATAAATTTCTTAAGACTTTCTCTGGTTAATATTAAAACCATATTTCTGGTACCACAAAATATACAATTTCTCTTATAGGTATTAATAATGTTGTTGCTTATTCCATAGATACGAGTAGAGGTAGTACATTTTAGAGTTCCTATAAAGGAACTGTGGTACACTTTTATTCTACAATTGGTTACTATGGTACCATATTTCATTTAGTTATAATCTGGGGTTATAATATGTTTTTTGATAAACAATTGTCCGTGTCAAAATCGGGTATAAAAGTAGCTCATATCGCCTTAAAAGGGAAAATTGAAAAATTTGTACCCGGATTTGGGGTGAACAATACACCTAGTTACATAAATTTCGCAATTAAAGCCATACAACCCAAATTCGATACAATAAAGTAGTCATTATATGAATTTTTTGTTCTATTTGGTGATTTTTTTATCGTGCTCCGCACTCGTTTCAGAAACCCATCACTCACAGATAATGAACAACTTTTCTTTACTTGTTAATAATAAACTAATTTTTAGCTAGTTGACAATCCAGTCATTGAATAACCAACTCGTTGGCTGTAATTTATGTGAATAAATTGATGTTATGAAATCTTTTTAATTTTGGCAAACAACTTACCAACCTTCTGACAACTTGGACTTACAATTATTAAAATGCAAATATAAATTACGTTCTTCCATCTTTCAAGTAAATTAGCCAAGGACCCTAGCTAGTTTACATACTAGCTGCTACTTTAGTTGAAATTGCGTTTTCCAATAAAATAGCCAACGGTTTGGGTAGTTTACAAACTAGCCAAGTGTACACATTAGCCGTAACATATACGAGGACAAGGTGAGAAATTTTCGACCTACCACAGAGTTAACATTCTTATCAATACAAAATTTATGTGAGAGCAAGTCATCATGTGTCATAATAGCATCCTTCAAGTTTCGGCTTAATCTGACAAATAGTTTTTTTTTGAACATTTTTAAAGAAAAAGTGCATGTCTGTTTTGCACAATGGATAACATGGAGAATTTTGCCCGTCCTTAAATTCTTTGTTTTAGAGGGCTTATTGCCAACAGAAATTTATCCAAAGTTGGTGAGAGTTTACAGAGTCAACATCTTCATATTCTACTGTAAAAAATGGCAAGCTGAATTTGAACGTCAGAATGTGGTCACACATGTCTCAATGATGAGTTTAAGTCTTTCATTTAATAATGAAATTATTTTATTAATGGCCGGGAATTTTTCACCTTGCCCTATAGTTAAACTTACTACACTTTTTGAAATTCCAAGCTAAAAAAAATATCTGGGTTTGAGCTTCTTTTGCTCCATAACTGAGACATAAAAGAGAAAAGTAAATAAAATACGATTTTTCCTCATTCTTAATCATCTTCCAACATAATCTATTATTAATTTCAAATCACCCGTTAATTTATAAATATTCTATAAAATAAAATTCCTCGGGTATTTCATTTTTAGCACAGTGGAAGGAAAGTTTGTTAGTTACTGATTTGTAAAATTGTAAATAATATGTAGAGATAAACATGGTCGAGATATTTAATATTTATAGGAATTCAATTCAGATTAGAGGTTATCGGAAACTAGTTGCGATAGTCGCTTGTTAGTATTCAGTCCTCAATAATGGCACTACTCTTAATATTTTTATTTTTTACACCCTTAATAATCACATCTTGTAAGTAAGCTTCAACATTATCACACCAATTCAAACACAAATTATTTTTCAGATGAACATTGTCAAACACCTAACCAGCAACCAGGCAAATGTGTTATAATAAATCAATGCCCACATTTATTTTCTGTAGTTTTGCAAAATGCAACAGGCGAAGAATCAAAGAAACTTATCCAAAAGTCTCACTGCGGTTTCGAGTCTCTCTTATTTCCTAAAGTTTGTTGTCCTTTAGAAGCCATCGAACTTCTAGAAGAAAGTGGAGCAATTTCTCAAAATAAACATTCAACTAAGTGTGGTTTACATGTGCCCGATGGACCATCGGACCCATGGCTTGCCCTATTGGAATATGAACATGGTATGATATCGTATCACTGAACATTGAAGAAAAATTTGTTGTTTTGTTTTAGGTGATGGACGGCGTGAATTTTTATGTGGTGGAGTGTTGATTAACAAAAGATATGTTTTGACAGCAGCTCATTGCATCACACAAAAGCCCAAATTGTAATAATACTAATAGTATCTAAAATATGGATAATATTTTAATTATTTTTTTTTTAGGGGAACCGTCCATTTAGGGGAATATAGAAGTACTAGTGGGTTGCAATTAGTTATTCCAGTGGATGGTACTATCGTACATCCAGAGTATAAACCCAACGACCCACATCAATACCATGACATTGCTTTAGTCCGTTTGAAACAAAAAGTTAATTTTAAAGATGGTACTTTGTTACTTAGTCCAGTCAAATAAGCTTTACTTGAATTTTTAATGTAAATTACTGTGGAGCTAAACATGGAAAGAAACTTATTCAAACCCCGAGGTGTTGAAAACATATAACAAAGTAGGTAAGAGTTGGGAAAAATAAAAGTTGTAAAGCATAAAATATTTCAACATAAAAATACTCTTTTAATATTATTATAATTAACAGAGTTGGGATGATTAGAAATAATAAGGGATAGGCACAACTTAAAAAAATTCTAAATTGGAATAACAATAATTTTGAAAAATTTAAAAAGCCTTTATTTTACTTTTTAGCACTCCTTAGTGCTTGAAAAAATTCTTTGTTTCGAAATTCATAAATACTTCACAGTAGTGTCAAAAATTCAAGTACCTATATTCTCAAAATATGTTATTTGACTGGACTATACTGTTTTTCGATTTTTGTTTAAAAATAATTTTGCAGGAATTGTAAGGCCAATTTGTGTACCAATGGACAGTAGAAAAGTGTTTATAGGGAAAACTCTGCAGTTAGCAGGTTGGGACACAGTTGGTAATTTTACGAAAAAGCGCGATGGTATTGTAAGTAGGATTCGACGTACACAAGCATTTTTTTAATTTCTTTTGATGTTTAGGCAACAGTTTGGAACAATTCTGAGTGTCACTTGATATACAACACTACTCAAGTGAATTTAAAGGATTCTCAGATGTGTGCCGGGGGTAAAAAACTGCCCTATAGGGATCAACATCACATAGATTTTGGAGGGATTTTAATGCATGTTGCTAAAGATACTTCTTATTCCGTTCAAGGGATTCGATCCATTGTACCCCCTTGTTGTGAAAAAGATTATCCAAAAGTTTACACTAAAGTAGCCAGCTATTTCACATGGATTATGGATAATTTAAAACCATAAAAATCAGTTTTTAGTATTTTAGATACAAAGTCTATTAAGAGCCTAAATTTCAGGTAAATACACAAGGAACAAAAGTTATTCAAACCTCCATTACGTAAAATAATCGTAATTTGAACCTATGCGATCCATAATCCAAATTACCACTTACATACCTTTTTGTATGTCTCAATTTATTTTGTATCGATTATTTTGATATAAGTAACGATTTGTTGAGCAGTTGAGTACATTTTTAGATGTAAATATGTAAGTTAGGTGCCTTTTCAGCTTAACGTACTATTCAAATTACCCTTACATTGCCAAACAAAAAATACTCATTATTTAAGAAAAGTAGGTAACAGAATAATTGTTTTTCTTTTTATCTATGTTTCAGTTTGTAAATGTATATTATCCCACATTAAATAAGATATATATTATTTCAAAAGAACTACCCTCTATTCTGTAAGTTGTTCTCAAGTAACTATTAAGGACTGGAAATAAGTAGAAAAAATCGTGTGTTAACTTTTTATTAAAAAAATAATAAAATTAAACTCATTCATCTGCATTGCGATCCTCAGTGTATCCATGTACTATCTTAACTTTATGTCTCTTCAAATCATAGTTTTTCCAATACAGCTTCCCACATACATTACATTCATATTTCCCTTGATTCAAATGCCATATTTCAACATATGTTTTCATAGAACTTTTATATTTGAATCGTTTATTATAAGTCACGTCTGACCGGCTTAATATCAACGTGGGTGCGAACATGTTTTCTTAAACGCGTAGGTAAAAGAAACTTCTTGTTACATACGTGGCACTGATAATGTTTTTTGGGATTATGTATCAACATATGTAATCTTAAACTACTAGCACTTGAAAATTGTTTTCCACAATAATAACACTGACACAAAAACAACCTTAAGTACAGCTCATTTACATGTCTTTTGAGTTTAGCTGTAGTGGCAAAAACTTTTTCGCATATTGTACATTTGTGTTCGTTATGTTTTTCCTTCATATGTGTTCTTAGTGAGTAGTAATTAAAATATAACTAGCCACAAAGCTCACACATGTTCTTGTTTTCGATTTGTTGTATTTTTGCGGTTGTGATTCCATATATGCCGTCTGAAAGCGCGTATCTGGTGGTATAAGGCACCACATATTTCACATATGTAGGGACCGGAACCCCACTGAGATTTCCTAGTTATTTTTTTGGTCTTGGTGTGATATGAAATTTTCCCATTACCATTAGAAACTAATACAACTGGTAAAGTTTGTGCCTGTTTTTCATACGCATGGTCATGCTCTATCTTGATGATAGTCTCTTCTGAACCTTCCTCAACTTCTGATTTAGTAACAATGATTAAATCGGCTTCGGGATTATATTTATTTTTCTTAGAACCAATAATGGTTTGTAATTTCTGTTCCGTTAACAGCCATAGTGTATTTAAGTTAAAACTGTGGTTTACAAGGTCTGAACATTGTAAACAAATTACTTTATTGGAACACACATTCAAATCCAGAGCTGGTAATACTGTCTTTAACATATGTTCAATATTAACCAAGTCCGAATTTGTTCCCTCATTAATTTGGACGGTTTCCTGGTCAGTTAAAAAACGAAAACAAATACGACAAACATCCGTAGTAACGTGACTATCTGAAAAGAAGAAAATCAAAAATACAACATTCAATCTACAAAATTACCCATCGGAAAATTTTTGATGGACCTAAAATACGGTTTTTCAAGTGGTGTACTCATAACATAATCAACAGAACTACTATTGGCATTTTCGACTGTATCTAAAACTTTGTCACAAAATAGTGTATCTTCCGTCTCACTGCTTTCTGATGTGACATGCTCTGTTAAAACAATTGGTTCTGGTTCAAAAGTCTCTAAATTTACCACGAAGTTTTTGTCCGTAAGTGTTTTAGGATCACATTCATCTATAATTAATTGAAAAAGAATCATCAAGTACTATTATTATTATTATTTGACTGTAAACCCACCAACTATTTTTTCAGGGAGACCCGTCGCTGCAGAATCTAAAATCAAGAAAATTTGTAAGTAAAAACAACAAAAATAATAATTAATAAATAAAAAAGTAATACCACATAACAAGAAGCAGACAACGAATAAAGTAAATGCGAAAATAATGTTATTAATTTACTATGGGCCAGTTTCTAAAAACATATTTAATGGATAGATAAAGATGGGTCACTTTATTTTTAATGCTAAATCTATGGTTAAAATATGTGCACTACCTCGCGGAACATCTGTATAATGTTTACGTCACTCATAGATACTACCGCAGAAATTTCATTAATTATGGCCATTTCCTGATGGAGGAAGTATAAAAATAATAAAACTTTTAAAGGTTGTTACCCCTAGTGTTCCGTTCGTTAGTTAGAACGCTGACTTTTACATTTTTTTATCACGAGCTCCCAGACTATAAGTTATGTGAAAGAAAGAGTTTAGAAAAAAAGACAGTATTAACATTGGACGGACAAAACTTTAACGGGTTAAAAATTAAAGAGCTTTTAATTTGAAAAAATCTTAGTCCTAATAAAATCCAAGAAATTAATTCTGTACTTCATTCCTCCAATTCGCGTTTTATACCAACTTGTGTTTATTCATTTTTCAAACAAAATATTACAATGGTACATTATGCCGATCGGCAAGCACCGAATGGCAAAGCCGGTTTGGTGTGGACTGGTGTGGACCGATTAAGCTTGCCAATCGGGCTTGCCGATCGGCATAGTGAGGACGCAGCTTAATTACATTGTCTTTTAGTCATTGCATAATATCCATACCACTCCAACAGATTTGCAAAATATCAGGAAAATTCGGACTTTCGTAACTCAAAACTCGTCTAAATGGACTTATTTCCTTACAAAACTGAACACCCCATAAATTACCCGAGTACTTTTATTAGGAAGGTCCTTTATTTTTAAACAATACTTGTATCTTATAAATTATAAACTTTTTGTATCGGCCTTGATTTTGTAGTAAAAAAAGTAATTTAAGTATAAGTGACAAAATTTCAGAGGTTCGCCAATTATTATTATTATTATTATTGTTACCGTTCCGAAAAAGTAAAAGTAGTCATTGGAGTAACAATAATTAAAATAATTAAATACATTCTTTCTATAATTGCTGTCCAAAATAAATATTTGCGCTTCGAGTTAGCAACCCAAAGTTGGAGTTTTCCCAAAACACGCTTTAAAGCGACAAAATGGAAAAAACGCTCGGTCTCCGATTTTTTATTGAAATCAAATGTCCAGTGATTTATGAAACTAGTAACAACGAGTAAACATAAAATAAATAATTTCTGACTGATTTCTGATTTCTGGACACTAATAAATTTTCTTCGTCGCGCGTCAACATTTTCTCAATCGACAATGTACTACTTTTTGCGCTTTTAATACACAAATAGCTATTTAAAATCATCAATAATAATTCTAATATGTCTACTTGAATACTGAGGGGCCATTAAAGATTATGATACTTATCGTCAGATTGGTGAGAAAATTAAAATTTTAATTTAAATGTCAAAATGTTACTTCCTTATTAGTTATTACGTATTACTATTAATACGACGAAATTAATAAATTGGGGGACCGTTTATACAGGTTGTTCCGTTTTTATTGTTACAAATTTACACAGGTGATAGAACATTCAATTCTAAGATAAAAGTTTTCTATAAACATGCATTGAAAAATACTTCATAAAGAAGCTACACCTCCTAAAAGAGGTGCTTCTTTTAGTTGTTTTTTCTCAATATTTCAGAAACCATTCCAGATAAAATTACAAAATTTCAAAATTTGGTACAGTCAATAATCTTTATCCGACTAATTGAATTCGAGTATGAAATATTTAATCAAAGGCGACCCAAACTGGGGGAATGTAGGGTAAAAACTGCTCAAACTATTTTAGCTTTAGTTTTTTGACACTTTCAGCAACAAAGTCATACATTTAATAGTTTTTTAAACAAAAATGGTCTCTTGTGTTGTTTCGATACAACTCAACGTTTATGAGTAAAATTAATTTTAACGTTCGCTAACAGACCATAAACAGCATAAAAATCAGAGATGAACAGAGGCTTTCGCGGCCAGAACCAGTCAGGGTATATCAGAAATACGTGTGTTAATTTTACCACGTAATAAAACTTATCAAATACAACAACTTTTCTATATAACAGTTTGCAAAATTCTTATTTATAATTTTCACTGTTTTCCTCCTTTCTTTGGTGCAAACGAGCCGATCAGTGTTTAATAATTAGTTTGTATTCATAGCAACAATTTTCATTGTTGTTTTAAATTGTTCTATTTCTAAGTTGTTCAAATTGTCCGTTTATATCGAAAATACGAGTAGTTAAACCCTTTTATTTTTATACACATAGGTACACGTTTCAGTATGTTGTCTTTATTGAAATTTTAAGTCAATATTTCTGATGTACCGTGTATACACAACATGACAATATTATAACCGTCGTTTGCGTAGTAATCAATGCAGACGACGATTATAACAATTATTGTTTTAAAAAAAGAACTTTGAACTTTACCTTTCCTTTCTTCTTCTGATGATTTAGCAACAAGTTGAAGAGGTGGTGGAAGAAATAATTCAGGCAAACACTCTTTGCGGATAAACATATTTGTCGTACGATCTTCCGGTTTAAAATGTGCGTGACATACTCTCAGCGACCGGTAAACTAACTCTGGATCTTTCTCAAAAAGTTTTTTCTTCCCACATAAAAACAACCATTTCTGAAAACGGTCTGGGAATTTATCAGGATTGGGAAATCGATGTCTAATTCGATTTTCTTCTACACAATTTAAAACAGCACAAGGACGGCGACCCATTTTTTGTAGCTGCATAATATCGACATTTAAGCAAAGAAAAGATTTAATTAAATTGCTCACCGTTTATACAAAGACAGTTAACTGGAATTATAATGTGTGCAGACGTAAAACGAAACACACAAGAAACCTTAAATTAAAATTAGAACAACTGCTGTCTCGTAATTAAAGACAAATTATTGTAAAATGTAAATCAAAATAATATCAAAAGCTATACGAGGTTATGTTGGTTTTGCTTATTGGTTATATTAAGCGTGCGTTCACTCGAATTCCGGTTAAGCAGAAGTGAAAGATACCGAAATCCGCAGACTGGCGAGAATGATGTACCATGTGTTTTACACTTTTACACTAGCGTCTATTTCTCGTGCTTCACAAATGATCCTAGCGCGCAACGTGACCTTCAAACAATTTTGCGAGCGTAAATAATTTTTTTCTACTTTTGTTTCACAAATTGTTCAATAAACATAAATGTTGTTTCATAAATTGTTTAAATTGTCCGTTTCCATAACAACGAAAATAGTTCTGCACTCTTACTTTTTTGTACCCATAGGCTGGTACACGTTTCAATATGTTATCTTTTACGAATTTTGACTAAATTTGCGAAACTTTCATTAAAAAATAAAAAATAAAAAAATTTTTTATTTGTTGAGCTTTGTTACCTCTTAAAATTTCCACACGTATTTCTGATACACCTTGTACATTACTGTACTATTAAATTTTCGGTAGTTTGTCGGTAGAAAAATAATTTTGTTTAAAAAAAAAACGTTTCAAGTAGCATGACGGTATTGGGTCAAAATAATTTGGATCATTATTCGTATAATACTGAACTAAAGTAGTTTGAATGTTTTTACCATGATTTATTTTATTTACAAATTTTATGAACAATCAAATTACCTATATTTGTGTAACACCATTACTTTGTTTCATAAAAGCCCTTTTTTGTGCACCCTAATCATAAGTGTTAGTTTTTTTTTCTTAATCATGTTTGCATTACAATTTTGATTGAATTTTCTATTTGATCGAACTCAAACACTTCTAACAGCGTGTAGATTATTATTAGTGCCATCATCATCATCATCATCAAAAAACTTTCGCAAATCGCTCTACAAAAATATTTGAAAATGCAGTTTCTCAATGAAATATTTATCTAAAATGATACGTAATAATTGTAAATTCCAATTATCAATTTTCTATTGTAAAGTTATATGACGGACCTGGAGTGCCAGTGCTGCGCAAGCAACCGACGCCGGCTACCATCCTTCTTTTTTTTTTGGGCACCGTTGCCGACAGCGGAGGCACTGCCTTAAAATTAATATTTATTGCACCATTTCAGTTTTATGTATATTAACACCTCTTTAATAATTTACCACATAATAACGCGTAATTTGTAATAAAACTATTAAAATTTAAAGGCAGTTAATCATAGAAATAACCAATAAAATTCTTAGTACCGGTTTACAGAATGTCTTAATTGCAATTAAAATTTAATTCGCGATTTAATGAGTAAGAACTCGAAGTTAGGTTTAATTATGATTTTATTACGAAAATGATTTGAATATGTATATACAAAATTTACTAACAAGCTAAAACAGTGAATCTAAACCAAATTTAATTACAATAATATTTTCACTACTTAAAATTTAAAAACCATTTTGTTACTGTTTAGTTGTCGCTGGTCAAGTGACCCAGTTAAGACATTTTCCTGATATTTGCTGATGCCGCGGAAATGCTTGCATGGTTTACTCAACCTTTGCGACAACTTTTACAGAAATTTTTAACTTTAAAGAAAAACCCTGTTTAACCCCATATCCTTCGATATAGACTGGGGTGCCAAGAACCTGACATAGTCTTCTTTAATTTTACGGCAATGGTGACCTTCATCGTGGAAGGGCCACGACCCTGTAAAAATTGTTATTGCCTTTATTACATTTACCATGTTGTGGTCCATACAGAATCTGTCCTCGAATTCTTAAAATTCTCCCGTTTCTTTTCATCTTTATCCTTTCTCGACCTAAGCGTCTCGCAAGTGACCTGAAAACTCTTTGACGTAGTCAAATTGGCCATCACCAAACTTGAGAGTGCTTTCGTCGCCCACATTGGTACTTCTTGGCCTTGTTTAACTGTTTTTCTCTTCATCATCTGGTATGAAACTTCTTTTCTTCTTTTCTTGAGGCTCAGCGTCAGTTTTATTCGTTTTTGATAACTCTTCTTTTTGAATGAGAACAATACCCTTAATGTCTTCGGCAACATCATTTTCTATCTTCACTTTCTACATATTATCTTCATTCTTCACAACTGTTTTTTCGACTTCACTTGGTACGTCTTCTTCACTCTTAAGGCAACTGGCCTGTTCGGGTAGACATTGAATGTCCTGACGACTTCCTGTCATCATTAATTTCAGTTCAGTTTCCACGAGATCGATTATTGTAATAACTGCGTGAATGCTTTGTTGCATTTGTTGAGCATTTTCTGATATTTACACAAAAGGGCCAATCTAAAATGACAAATCTTGCTACGTGCTTTGTCGTCACAGTCCCACTTTTCGATTAGTGTATACGCCAGATTTTCAAACGGCAATGCAGGTATAAAGAAAAATTCCAGCTCTGATAATTATTCTTTATTTTCCTTCAACGTCTGCCTAAAATTTTGAAAACTGATCTTGTATTCGTTGTAGAGCTCGGGTCGTTTCTCTATTTCTTGGACTATGAGTGGTAAATTATCCGCTTCCGCAATGTCATTTCGTCCCTTTCGTTGTCTTCCAGAACCAACTGGTACTCGAAGTAGCTTTCTACTTCCCTTGATGACTATTCATCTTGTTTCTTCATTGACCTCTTCTCCCATGTTTTTCTCTTCAGTTACTGACAAAAATTCTTCCTTTTTCCTGACCTTTTATCTTCGTCTTGAATTTGCGCCACACTTGGATGTCGCCTCAGGCCACATTTCTGACTTGGAAAACTTGCCGGAGAAAGATCTTATGGTATTATTAGACGGCAGCCTCACCATCCCAAAATTTTGGCTTGAACATATTACTTGGTTCACACACACGAAGAACCATGAACGAGCAAAACTCATTCTAAGACAACTTAGACTACCATCCATTTAATTTTCCAGAAAATAGTCATTAAATTTATCTATTTTGTCACTAACTGGAGCACTTTCCTTGATCATTAGCTAACCAACCTCTATGTCCTTAATTGGAAGAGACGCCAGAGACATTCGAATGTGCAAAGGAATGCACTCACTGTTTGTGTATTCTTCTACTAGTCCTAATGATTACACTTTTCTCTACGAACACTGATTAAAATGGTAATTACATTCGAAATTTTTGCACTAGGGAGTTCACTTTTCAGCGCCAGTATTGAAAGCCGTTTTCGCACACTTTTCTGTTTTCTTGTCAGAAAGAAAAGAATAAATTTCTGGAATTACGTTAGTTTCCTCGTGTGTCTTACCAGTGTCCACATGGATAGTGTAAAGTTGATAGACTTGTTGGTGCAGCTATTAAATATGCCATCCATGAAAATACCTTGCCATTAACCATTGCCTTTTTTCCCAAAATTTGTTGCAAAACTCAGTATCTTCTCCTTGCCATTCCGTCTTACCACAACAAATGGGTTGATGTATCTTCAAAAGTAGAGATATTTGTGGCCTAGTTTATTTTCGCAAATTTTGGGGTTCTTAATTGTGATTATAATTGTGGCGATGCCTGTTTAAAACTGTTTTCACTGATGTAAATTTTGGAAAGCTCGTAAAATCTAAACCACGATCGTAGTGCCTCACTTCCGTTTCATAAATGGGTGATATTGGAGTTGCCAAGCTATCTTCCTCCCGAGCCTTTTTCTTTGCCTTAGAAATGCATACAAGCACCTTGTTCATGCAAGGTCTGATTTACAACAAGTTCGCTCACCATTGGTTTCTCTATGTCCTCTACATTTACATTAGCTATTAATAAGTCTTTCACGGCACTTTTCCTATTTTTCCTTCGTACATACCCATGTTTTTTTTATCGTATTTCACACTTTAAGACGGTACCGGTTGCCACAGTGTAATGCACATAGCTTACATTTATCTGCTTGTCTCGTTAACTTCTAATTTGTGATCATTCATATTCGGTAATTCTGTTTAATACTGACACCTGCAATTACTTTGCCCTCAAGTATGCATTATTCCTGGATTGTTGAAAGACCCGTTCCTAGGGTATCGGTCGCCTGCGTGAAAAGTAAAACTAGCCCCCTTTCTATACGAAATTTTTTATTTGCAATATACAGGATGTATCCGAAATACGCGTGTTAATTTTAAATGGTAACAGAGCTCAACAAATAATTTTTTAAATTCCTTGGGGAAGTTGAGGGAGTTGACCATCTCAAAGTTAGGTTAAATTTTTTCAAAATGAATAAATGGATAACTTAAAGTCGAAGCCTAACCAAAGTGGAAATAAAAAGAAGGAATTGGACTAGTTTCGGTATTTATTTATACCATCATCAGCAGTCTATACATGAAAAAAAGAGGGTTGTTGTGTAACTAATATTGTGGTTGATAAGAGTACTCACCAAAACATTTCAAAAAACACAGGATAAAACTACGTAAGAATTTACATTTACGTGTTTTTTAAGAACAAAACAATAAAAATGTTACAAATTATTAAAATTTTTTCAAAAAGAAAGAAGGTTAAATCTTGTCGAGTTGAAAAGTGAAATGTAAAAAAGGAACTACAAAATGAATGACTTAAAAATTGTTCAATGAAACTCCGCCCTCTAACGGAGAAAGTAAAAGGTTAATAGAGGGATCTGTAAAATATCAAAATTTGGAAAAAACAATTTTGCAAAACTAGAATAATTATAACGAGATTTGGAACATGTTGAAAAGTAAATTGTCGAGTTATGATATATTGAAAAAATTATTTAATAAGGGTTTGTTAAAATTGGTTTGTTCATTCACGCAAGTGGAGTTGTGAAGGGAAAGATGTTTGTAAATTTCCAATATTTCTAGATTGTTGAGTTTGCGGCTTTTGTTGCATATGTGTAACACTTCAAAGTTGTTAAAATTGCAAAAATGTTGACAAAATAAATATAAACAAAATAAATAATAAACATAGGTAACCACTCAGGAGTCTATAAATTAACTTGTGAAGACTGTAACGCTTTCTATATAGGCCAGACAGGTAGAAAGATCATGACCAGGGTCCTAGAACATAAAGGATACATGGTGAAAGAAATTCGAGAAAAAACGAACCCACCCTTTAAAACAAAATCTGAATTTTCGGACCATCTATTAAATAACCAACATTTTTGCAAACCTCTTCCTCGACGTGAACCCATTCTTGTTCACCATATTACCGAGAGACTTTCTCAGAGAACTCGATTAGATCGCAGGGTTTTCAATTATGTTGTAAATGTACTAACACCGTTTTTGACCAAAAATACAAAAAAAGGACATTATGAACATCTTACCCCTACTCAAATTGTATATTGTTCTTAAGTTTTACGCTTCCGGTTCTTTTCAATTACTTGTGGGAAGAGTTTCGCAAGCACTTGTTTCACGAGTAGTGGATGAGGTTACGGATGCCTTTGCTGAAGTACCGCCCCAATTTCTAAAATTTTATCTGCTGCCGAATATCCTGTAGTTAAACAAGCTTTTTACAGACTAGGTGTAACAGCCCATGGAACAGTTTCCCCCATGTTTTAGGAGTAATTAACATTATTGGTTAAAGGCACCTGTAGATAACCCTAAACAATATTTAAACCGACATCTTTATCATTCTACTAACGTTCAGCTAATTGGTGGTCCTGATTTGAAAACCTTTGCTAATGACCCATGTCCTAATTTAGAATCTGAACTACTTTACAATTCGGTCCATATTTCTACAAGAAACCTCATTGAAAAAGTAGATGGTATATTAAAAAGTCGATGGCATGTTTTAGACAGTGCTTTAGGATATGAGCCAGGTAAAGTATGTAAAATAGTGATAGCTTGTTGTGTGCTCTATAACATGTGTACAGAGTATAACCTCAATGTCGAAGACTATCAAGAATATCCACTTGCTAATGACGTCCCTTGCCGTCAGCTCTGGAAGATCCAAACTTTATGGAAATGCGGAGACTTAACTTAAGATATTTATAACTAGACAACTTACTAATAAATCACTATCAGACAATTATTAGACGGCTTACCAATAATTAGACAATAAACCCATTAAATCGAAATGAACTTTTTTGATGAAGACATATCCTTTTTTTGACAATTTAACTTAAATTTAAATTTCGGAAATCCTCTTATAAACTAATATTCCGTAAACGGATATAAAAAAATCTGTAAGTAAGAAAAAACGTTTTACTATTTTATTGAAACGTAAATACAAACAGAGACATAATTTATTTATTTTTCTTTTATTCCAATTTCTTTTCTTTTCATTATATTATTTATTTTTTAAAGTCTTTAAATTCATCTATTAAGAACCTTGATAAACTATTGGATTCTTTGTACAGCACAGTGGCTTTTTTAATTTCCTCTATTGCCACAGGTTTTTTTTGATGTTTTACGTTATGACGGGACACTTGGGGACTTGAAGAAGCAGGAGTTATAGTTACTGGTACTGCAGGAATTGGTGTAGTGGGAGCGTAGGAACTGTCATTCACTGTTCAGTTCATGAAATTCCCTACCTGATGAATTAGGAATTATTTTCGTGTTCAAGTGATTGCTCAGTTGTGGGTGGATTTTCAGGTAACTCGCCTAATGATTGCTCGTTTGATGTTAACGGAACAGTACCATCTTGTTCAAATATGTAATTTTGTACGAAGTTGTCTATTAAACATTATCACTGCTGGTGTAATTCCTGACGTACTAGGTATGTGCCGCGTTTCGATATTAAAAAAAAAACATCTGCAAAGAACCAAATTGGTAACACTGTAATTCCCGTCAATTATTGCTTTTTAAAGAGAACGTTTGACAGTTTTCACCGAGTTTTCGGCTGCGCCGTTTGACTGGAGATGGTAGGGTCGACTAGTCACAAGTTGAATTCTATTGTTTTTTAAAAAAATTATTAATTCCATTGAAACTAGCTGCCTACCATTGTTTTTGGCAAACCTAGCCTAGCAAAAAGGCTTCGCAATACTCGAATGGTTGCCAATGATGAAATTTTTGTCGTCTAATAAACTTTTATAAACTTATGAACAGTTCATTTACTATGTGCATTTAATACAATAAAATATGTTTTACCCCGAAGAGGGCCTAAAAAATCGACATGAATCAGTTCCTACACCTCGTTCGGACAGTTCCAGGGTGTTTTTTTTTGGAGAACTTTGACTAACTTGTTGACAAATTGTACACGCCTGTACTAACGATTCAATGTCTTGGTCTAGTTTTTGCTACCAAAAAATTCTTGGCATTTTGTTTCATTTGCACCATTCCTAAATGCGTAGAATGCAGCTTTTGTAGATAAAACTATCGTAACTTTTGCGGTATTACATTATTATGCGATTGTTCTACATTAAACAATCGTTATATAAATACAAGTCGAAACTGTTTATTATAGTAAGATCTATAATTGTTAATTCCCGCATTTAGTGAACATTTTGGCCAATTTCCCTCTTTAACTAATTTTCTTCCCAAACGGGAATAAAGTGAAGGTTTATTCCTTCGCTTTTGATCAAAAATAAGGTACTTTATTCCCTAGGGAATTCGAATTTTTTTATTTATTAACATTGAAGTTTCTTTATTTATTAATATTGAGGTTTATATTAACACTAACAATAAATTCATTATTTGATTTGGTGCCGTCGATTACAACATCGCTGGTTGCACTAGTACTAGTTACATCCACGATCGTGTTGCTGCTTGAAGCCACGTTTCTACCACTTCTGTCGCTTGGGAAGGACTAATTTTATAATTTTTCGTAATTCCCGATCTTTTAACGTAGTTTTTTGAATATCATCAAAATTTATTTTTTTACTCGCTATTTCTGAGTAAAACAAATTTATGTAATCAAACTCGACAAAAAATCCGCTCCGTTTCCTGCCGACTTTACATATTTGATATCGTAATTATACGCCGTTAACGTTATTGCCCATCGACAAAACCTATTTACCGCAATTGACCAAACTCCCTTCTTTGACGAAAATATGGCTAAAAGGGGTTTATGATCAGTAGATAAGTTACATTATCTTTGAAAAATTTACATTTATTTAAACCTAACGTTAATCCTGCGTCCCTAAATCTACCTAAACCTTGCGAAGATTCTGTATATAGCGCCTGTGACTAGTACTTCGTCCGGAAATACTATCATCTCATCCCAACCGCTTAAAAGCCCTTGCATCAATTTTTGAAACATACCTGGAGCCGAAAATTCTCCAAATGCCAACCTATTGTATCTAAATAAACCCTTATACAGGGTGCTCAAAAACTGGCGCACCAACTTAGTGGTACGTTGTTGAGAAGCGTGTGTAGATCACTAAAAAAATCTTGAAAAAATTCCTAAAGTCATATTTTAAAAAATGTGGAGCTACAAACTTATTTTGTTAACTTCTTCAGTTTTCATTATTTTTTAATGTTTTTATGTTTCACACTAAGTAATTGTTCCCTAACACAACGATGAATAACTATTTTTAAATTTCCCATCAGACTTTAGCAGTTTTTTTAATTTAAAAAATTAAAATTCATCAAAAAAATCACAGTTTGTAGATGTGCCAACGCTGGGAATTATTTCCTAGGAAACCGTTTCAAAAATAATTTATTTTTATTGTTGATCAAATCCTATTGCGATCACGACTGTTAGACAATGTTGCCACATATCATTTATTTAAAATTTGTTATTTAGCAATAACTTTAATGCAAAGAATTTTTTTACTATTTTTACCTTTATATGTAAGCCATTCTTTACCACACTCCATTGAGTTGGTGCGCCGGTTTTTGAGCACCCGGTATGTGGAAACTGTCAAAAGCTCTTTCGAAACTTCATCTAACTCCATTTGTTGATACGCTTGGGATAGATCCAACTTGGTATATTGCTGACCTCCACGTAATTTTGGTGCGGTGTTTGGATTTTTTAATTTAATGCTAACTTATCCTTGTTAAAGCAACCTAACTCTGTTAAAAAAGATTTTATCCAACTCGGCCTTCAGTGCGTCCACCTTATTGCCATCACCGTCATCAACGTAATTTACCTGTGTAAACCTCATTTTATTCTTTACTAAAAAGTCTTGACCGACAATCGGTGGGCCACCGTTTTCCATAACATAACATAAAAGTCTAAGGGTCGGTTTACAGAAAGCGAAATTAAAATTTAATTTCGAATTAAACGAATTAAACTATGACTGTGACAACTTATGATTGTGACATTCGCGTTGACAGACTACTAGCAGACTGGCAAGCAGGCGACACCCATACACAGCGCTTAGTGCGGTCATTTGATATCACTATCACTCTTATTCTTATTAGTAGGCACACAGAGTCGACATAGGCTAAACCCAGAACATAGATAGAGAACAAAATGACTCTTATTAACTTTGTGCAAAAGCGTGTGTAACGATTGAGGTAGGTGGCCGATGTTCAATTCAATGGTTGTGTCGCCTCTGTCTACTCTATGGTACGCACGACTACGTGCCAGTTTGGACAAACAAACAACATCTATAAATAAACAAGTGTACTTTTTTTATTTAACTCACAAATCTTTGCGCCCCCAACGCTGTTGCCCCGTGGCGGGCGCCACCTTTGTCACGGCCTATGGCCGAGCCTGGTTGCCACTGACACTTTAAAAAAACCGCGATTTTGAAAGTTGGATGTAAACACGCAGCGGCGTGTTTGAAATAAACTAAATTGCATACCAATAAAAACATAATTTTTATTATAGGTATTAATAATGTTGTTTATTCCACAGATTCAAGTAGAAGTAGTACATATTTTACAAGTGGTTACTATGGTAAATTTCTTCAATCAAAGCCATATAACAAAAATTCGATAGAACAAAGGCCATTTGGTGATCTTTTTATTCTGTTTGGTGATTTTTGTATTCTATCGGTGAAAAAATTTTACAAAAATTTCTCGATGTACCTATAAGAGAAAGCGTTGTATTAAACTCATAAAGAAAAGCTGGCAATATCTGCTTGTGATTCCTTTCCGAAACTCGGGCTCCGCGCTCGGGAAGCAATATCACGTCTGTGTAGCTCTAAATTACTTAAATGTGAATCTAACATTCCACCTGTGGGTCAGTGGCGTGTTTTCTAAAGGAGTATCCAATTAGACAAATGAGTCGTTTTCTTGCAAAAACAGGTTATAGGTTAGGCAATTGTTTATTTTCTTTTTACTATTGTCGACCTTTTTTAAAGATCGTCTTTACAATATTTTCCCCTAAAACAGTCTATGAACCCCCGGCTGCTACTTAAGGCTCTAGACCCTCTGGGAGCTGGCGCATACGTTTTACGTGTAAACTGTTTTTACTCTTTTTAGCCGCAAATTTAGACTTGAAGAGTTTCTTGACATTTGCAGTGTTTCTTTATAAGTAAATGTAGTTCCAAGAAACATTCTTGATTAAAATAAATGGCTAGATATTTTTTTATTAAATAAAATGTCTGTTAATGAAGTTGATACGAATTTTTGATAACGGTGCATTGTATTGAGAATTAAAAAAAACCATTTTATAGGAAATTTAAAAATACAGACCTGAGATATTTTAGATTTTTGTTAACTGTTCTTAATTGTTAGATGTAAAGCAAAAATTAAATTGTAAGTAGGCAACTTTTAATGCATACTTCTTCGAATGCGTAGCTAGCTGGAAGAAGATTTATGACGGGTTTAGGACGCACCGCTGGAGGTAACCACCATTGGGGTGACCCACAAGATAATAATTTTATTGCATTTGTTCAAGACAGAGAAATGTATCGGCACAAATAGGAATTTTAGCGATTTCTCTAATAATGGTATAAAATTAAAGCACATGATTTCGGAATTAATTTTTTTAACAAAATAATTAGGTACCTATAGATTTGCATTACGTTTTTTTTTAGACACTGCTATCAACGTATCTTATGAGATTTTGAAATACGAGTAATCACGCTCGCTATTTTTTTGAATACTTTTAACAATAAAATTATTCCTGTTTTAAAAAAAATATAAAAAAAGATGATTAAAACTTTGGTTGTACTTAGCTTCGTTCTGCATAGGTTTTGTGATAGAACTACTGAGCTCCCTCACCACGACAAGGTGTCAACCCACTGAGGAAGTTTTTTTTTACTTTTATTGTTCAAATTAAAAATTATAATTATTATGAAAATGCTTATCATCATATTATGTATTTATGTAAAAATCTCTAAAACTAAACTTGAAATATTATTTACAAATCCTTTTTTATTATGCTGCGTAATGGTAAATTGCGACTATGTCTTGAATCAATTATTTCTGGTAACATTGCATTCATATAAAAATTTTCAAGACAATCTATCATTCCTCCGTTCCAATATTTACTATCGTTTTTCTCAATAATACAATATTTTAAATCTGTAGAGGTGTACACTATAAAATAACAAGTTTGGCGATTAGTAATGTGGAGCTGACCTTGTACTTGATACATGTAATTATCTTTTTCTTTTAAAACTATTTTACTATCATCTTGAGAATCTATTTCTAAGTATTTAATCTTAATAAATTTAATTTAATTTTTTGTTCTATGGCAGTTTTAATATTTGTGTTTCTTGGGCTAAATGGACATTTAATTTCAACAATAGCATTTGAACCCACTAACCCATCTGGTGTTGCACCTAAAAATTTTTTTTCTTTATCAACAAAAAAGCCGCATGAATCTACCTTTATACCTGTGATCTGTTCAAACTTCTCCTTTGCTTTCTCTTCATTATCAATTCCCCACTGTAGTGGTTCGGGTAATTTTTTAAATTTAGATAATCCCACACGATACAAGATATCTTTTACAGCATTTTTTTTTTTATCCCACTGCTCATTATTACGTTGACCAATTGTTAACAAAGGAATTTTTAAAATATCGCAAGCAGCCAAATCATTCAAGAACTCATTTTTTATTTTGTCATATGTTTCTGTTGGCATGTCTATTATGTCATTAGTCGCACCATAATCCGAATCTGCACTTTGAATACGAATTTTTCTTTTATTTAATTTTGTAGCTTGAAGTTCTTTGGTTTTTAATAAGCGATTTGAAAATTTTGTGGTGTAAATGCCACTATTCCCTGATATTTTCTCCATAATTTTAAATACAAATTTGTATTCTGCAAAGACTCAAAGAGTAAAGAAGTTGTAGAACTATATGTTTTGATTATATATAAGTACCAACCACCACCCTAAACCCTCCACTAAATACAAGTCTTATGACTCATGAGCTTATGAAAAACTTTCTAAACTTTCTAATAAACATTTTTGTTTACATGTGATTTCAGTTTCAGGTACCCGATCTTTAGCAATGTTTACTTATATTTTAAAGAAATACACAAAATTTATATAATGTAAGAGTAACGCAGCTATATCTTCGCAAGCTAGTTATAGAAAAATTGTATAAATTTAATAAAAAAACGAGAAATAATTCCTAAATTCTAAAATAATACATAATTATAAAAGTATCATTTATTTTACTAGGCGTAACGTAAACAAATTATATCCCTAAGACTGGATCTTGCAATCTCTCGATACGTTATTTGTACTATAATTATTACTGGGTATAGTTACAATAAATTTTTACGACAATGTATTTTTCAGAATTTATTACCTGGATAAAATTATCAGACGAAAAAGCGGGTTTAAAGAAGTTTTCATCATTTTAATGAGATATTCCTAGTAACTTTTTTAAAGTTAAACTGTTTTCTGAAAGAACAATAATGTTTCACCAATTAATTTTTTTATTTTATATTTTTTCAATGCAAGTGATCCAATTAGAAATGCACATGACACATAATATAGCGAACAGAATTCGGTTAATTAAAACATAAAACCCAATAAATAAATGGTGTAATGGTGTATTATTTTTTACAAAACTATGCTGGTATTTTATTATTCTTTAATATCAAATTTTTTTAACAAAATAAAAAACGTATTTTTCACTGTATGTTGCTTGAATCTCTGAAATAAGAGAAACTATCGTGGGCGATAGTGGAATTCAGTTTGTTTACATTATTTGCATTTTATGAGAAGGGACAAGACACCCCGAGGCGAAGGTCGGATGCCTATCCGATGATTGACAGCTGTCACTGAAAACAGGTCTAAAAAAAGTATGCAACTTGTAGTACACCAATTCTCAACAATCGCTTCGGTACCCTGAAGCCTTAAATATGTACGCCCCCCGCGTACCCCGCGCCTTCGTTAATCCACTTCACAACACGCTGCAGTATATAAGTGCTGCGATGCTGTCACCTCTTCTTTATCTTACCTCCATGAAAAATGTCTTAAAATGAAAAGCATTTAAGGTTGTAATGGTTGTAATTTTGTTGTTAACATCCCACCAGAAGTCGTCGACCACAACTTGCAACATTGGCAATATTGCCGACCTGAATATTGCCTCATGTCATCAATTTAAATTTGGAAAAAAGATGTTCAATCGAGATTAAACACATAACGAGCACAAAAAATCATAGCTTGCCATTAAAAAAAATATATGATTATGACGTCATACATTTTTAGGGACACTGCATAGTCAAAAATATTTTCCTGAAATGTGTGCTAGACTTTAATACCATCTACAAAATATCAAAACTCCAACTGTAGTAATAACGAAGCTATAAAAGACGGGAACTGTATACATACATGAAGTTCAGGCGTTCCTTTTAACAGGAGATAAATCAATTAGGACCGTACTTAAAATTTTGTATTTAAAAAAAAAAAGCAGATTTGAATAGCATTAACAGAAAGCAAAAAATTAGAAAATAACTTCTACTACGAATGATGCTTTTGTTTTAAGACATTCGCGGCTGACCAATGTATCTGCAGCGTTTCTTAAGTGCTGTCTATATTTTGTTTTTTCAAATACGGTCCTGGTTAGAAACATCGTCGCATAATCTCTTGTGACAGATTTATTGAAGTGGTACCAAACCCTGCCATAAACGACAAAAAAAGTGAAATGCCTTTAAAGACCATAAAATCGGTATCTTTCGGAAAACTTTATATGTATTATTCCTAAGAGATTTAGCCTAAATCGTCTTAATAAAATAAACTGCTCAATAGTGAATAGGGATATTGCTAAACAGACGTTGTACCGCATTCTAGGGTTTAATTATTTTTATACATTATACTTTTTCTCAGTTGTAGCTGAATGCATTTATATGTTATGCTTTGATGCAATTTATTATTTAAATAACAAATAAAATCTTAGTTTTAACCAACAGTTAAACTAATCACAATATCCCTATTCGTTTGTGCGTAGTTTATTCTAATAACGGAGATAATTTATACTCTTTTAAGTACTCTCTAAATACCGCAGCTGTATTCTGACTGCATTTCCCGTACAATAAATCTGTAAGATTGTTATCATTGTAACAGTGAGCCCCTTCGACTAATTAGATGACAATTGTAACAGTTTTACTCGATTAACGCCAATGGTCCTATGATTTTTTGGCTGATAAGGGTCGGCTTCCAAAGATTAAAAAAAAGTTATTTTATCTTGTTAAAAGGAACGCCTCAACTTCGCAAACATTCTGTATAACGCAAAACACTAACACTTTATATCTTCACAGTCCAATAAATAGTCTCTAAAGAACGTTATTGTTCAATTTTCGATTGCCCTTTTGTTTGAACCAGTAAGAATACTGTATATAATTTTTTGTTCAAATAGCTGTTCCGTGACAACTGTTCAAAGAGGCAACTGTTTTTCACCGTACCTTTATTCGCGAAAGTTCTTTATTTAGCGTCACGCCCTTGCACTCCCCCACATTTGAGACATTCCTTTAGAGATCACCTTATTTATTTGATTTTACCCGTTCAATTCTCTTCCAAAAGATTCCAAATACAAAAATTTTCCTTTAACCCTTATAAATAGATTTTTTTTCCAAATCACATCATTTACCTTCTCTTATGCTCTCCGAAATTGACTGAGAATCCTACTGACTGCGCCAAATCGTCTGTGGTAGATTTTTGAGTTTTTGATGTTAAATTATAATTTGTTTAGATTTAAGTTCTTTTTGGTCGAGCGGTAGCCCGCTAACAGATCGCTAACAGATCGATTAAATTTGTTTGGGCTTAGAAACCTCAGCCAAAATTTGTGAGATCAATCAATTTCTAGGAAGAGACACATGCAGTTCAAATAATACTCAAAAAACTTTAAAATCAATATATTAAATGAAATAAATGGTTAACATATGATTGTCGGAAAGCTGAGTTGTTATCAACAATATTAACAGTTTACAAACAAAATGAACTCTTTGGAAAATTCTATAAAGGTCTCGATAGACAGGGCGATACATTTCAGCCGCTTTTACGTATCAGTGGTCTCTGTAAAATTTATGACAAGAATCACTTTGAATATAATTCGTTATTTTGCACAATAATCTTAAATACATTTAAACAAGTAAATTTACAAGATTTGATCAAGCTCCGACATGTTTCGGTTATAATAACACACTAGTTAATACGATAAGTAAATTATTTAAATAACAATATTTTGTAAATTAGTAACTTAGTTTGTGGTTGTGGAGCTAGAGACCAAATAATAATCTCGCGTTGCGAGAGATTTTTATAACGCGTGCCATTAGGTTTCAAATTCATCCCCGCCCGGTATCTTTAGTTCCTCGTATTCATTAATGTATTACAGTACATAATCGCACAAAATAGGTCAAGACGCATTTCTTCATATTTTTTTCAAACTGAACAAAATTGTGTACGGCATAGTAAATTAAAAGAGCGGGGCAGGCAAAATATCAAATCAAAACTACTATTGGGCCTTCGTTGACTCTGGGTCTGGCACTTTGAAATATAGAGGGATAGCAAACTTGTTATCTTGCAGCAAAAAAGTACTACTTGGTAGTACCGACTAAAGCAACTGACTACTGAATCTGATTCTAGAATTTCTCTTGTCCAAGTCTGCGGCTCTTTTTATATTGTAAGGTCAGGGCTTTTTAGCCTCCGCATTGGTCGCAACCATTTGCATTTTTATTTAAAAGCAAATTTTAATTTGGTCACACGTGCTAACAGTTATGATATATGTTATCGACTTTATGAGCATTGCATTGTGGGCCGGATTGAAATCGTAGCGCGAATTTATTAAAAAAATCAATTTTTTTATTTTTCTTTAAAAGCCATGTTTTCTGAAACTATGGTAAGTGTGCTTTTACATTACGTCAATTTAAACTGTCAGATTTTCAAAGCAAGTTTTTTCTTGAGTGCTCGACGAAAAAAGTGATAAAATTGCTTTTTGGGATAACCAGTTTTTTGTGTTCTTATTTTGCTGGAAAGAATATGACAAACGTTAATAAAGGTAAGTTGCGTCCCTTTAAAGATATTTGCGTTTAAATTTTAATTGAAAATTAAAAATTGTAAAATTATTTTATAGTTTGTTACGTATTAAAAAAAGGCAGGTAACAAAACTTTTACAATAACTAAACTGGTGTTTTTAATTTAATTGTTTTTTAATTTAAGTGTCCCTGAGTACCCCTTAAAATTTTATCTTATTGTTTTAGAATCCGTAACTACAATTACTCGTCTAGAGCTATTCAACGAGTGGATAAAATTGAAAAGCTTGCCAAGAAGTGAGTGTTGCATTGAACTAGACAAGTACCTGTGAAGTAAAAAATATTTCTCAAAGGAATCTATAAAATGTCTTTAAGTTTTATAAAAAAAATGTTGAGTTACAGTGGAAAAACTGTTCTAGAGACCAAGATCGATTTTCGCATTTGGAGGGACAGTCCCATGGTTAGTAGAGATTTGGTTGCGCCGTAACTTTTAGCCAATTAAATTTCATACGTATTTATATGCATGTTTGTGTGACTTGTAGAAGATTATAGTACAGGACAATGAAAATTAGAATAAACAAAACATTCCAAAGATCTGGTGCTCCACTTAGGGAGGTTCTTGTGTGAGAAAATGTTAGCATATTGTCATGTGTGTGACGGGTGGACAGGGGACAATAATCAAAAACGGAAGCTTTCTTTTGTAAGGGTTTATATTTACCTACCAAACTAACACTAATGTGATTGTAAAGATTTATTTGCATTGTAGTCACTATCAAGCTCTTCATGGCACCGACCATGTCACTTTTCACTTTCGACTGATCATCAACGAATGAAATCTACATTTCTCTACGGCGACCCCGTAGTTCGAACCACCGGAAAGCTGACTTAGCTATTGCTCATCGGTATTCGCAAATTCCGATATCAGCAATAGCTTACAACCTCGCTAGGGTGTTCGACCTAAGAGGAAGCTAAACTTCCCGTTGGTGACAATATCAACCCTTAGTCGAAAATATGCCGTTTCTCCCCTGGAGCCAGTTTGGTCCAAATACGTATTGCTATTTTGTTCATATTAAAAGACTTCGATATTTATTAACTAAAACATATCTAGTAGAGTGTTTCAGTTAGGGGTAATTTTATTTTTGGTCTTAGTACCTAGTAGAGTAGCCTTTGATTTTAAGCCAATTTAATTTAAATAAAATCTAATCTAGATTCGTCTTGGAAGGCGGGAGTCTAAAAAACTAGCATAATCTTCGTTTTAGGTTAAATCCTCCCCTTAATTAGAACTTTAAATTGTACTTCCCACTTTTTAAAACCACCCTTAACTCAAAAACAAATCAACAATTATGTGTTTTCTCTTCAATTAAAATAGTTTTTGCCTTCTTTCAAATATTTTTTTTTCTAATAATGATTCAAAATGTAGGAGGCGCTTTTTAAAATAAAGGAGTCGCTAGCGACTAGGGAATGAAGACTAAACATAAACACATTTAATATGTTGGTTTTGACCTCTAATTTCGCAAGTCAAATTGAAGTATTGTTTGTTTAAATCAAATGGGCTTAAAATCAAAGACTCCCAATGGCTAAAAATTTACAAATCCACCCCCAACACAAAAACAAATTAACAATTTTTTACAACACGTTTGTAATCTTGAAGACGTATCAACGTGGCGGTTCTCCCACTCCTCCACAGAGTTACGGCGCAACCATGTGAACCATGTCTCTACTACCCCTCCGATGGGATGCCACCTTGTCGTGGTGGAGGGGCTTAAGGGTGTGTCGGAGCACCTACTAAGAGCATCCCCTTAGCATACCGTAAACCCTCAAGGGGGAACGGGGGGACTTTTGTCTTGCGAGGAGTAAACCTCTATAAACTATCCATTAAAGAACGCCGGAAAGCCCGGTGACAGGGTGTGGCGACCTTGGATGAAATCTTAGCTGGGGGAGCTGAGCGCCAGCCCCTCCTAATACCGCAAACCCAGAGGTCGATTCAACGACTCTACACAAGGCGTGGTGTAGGGAACGTCTCGGCTGATGGGATCGGGAGTCTTGCCTTAACCGGCCGGCCTACGAGGATGAAAACCTTTATAAAAAATCCTTAACTCGCTGGCGGCTTTTGCAGTTTTCCGACCAAGCGGGTTGTGGCTCTTGGACGCAACAGCCATGGCTGGGAGGTGCCCAGTCAAACCAGGTGAAACGACTATGGGAGATGGTGCGTCCCCATAGTACATAGAAAACGCCTTATCCTAGGAGCGGGCGCTCCCCTGGGATGGACCCCACCTTATCGCCCATACTCGTGGGATTCATTATGGATAGCGAAGGAAACAAAAAAGCTGACTTTGAGCCAGAAGGACGACTCCGAAAGAACAGAGGAAGCTCTCGGAGCAAAGAGAGTGCAGGCTTTAGCCAACATGGAAAAAAGCCTGCAAAATATCAAAGAAATGGCAGCGCAACTACCACAGGAGTTGCGCGAGGCCTGGACAAGAGAAATTGGTACTGCAATTGAAAGCTGGTGTGCTGTTTCAGAGATCATAACCGACGTTCCGCCAAAAAGGGTTCGGAATGCGCTCGTGCAAACGGCTTCTCCAGAAGAGTGGGTGAAGCTGGTCGAGAGCCGAGACTGGGTCGAGACCTACGAAGATGCAAAAAGCCTTATTGCACAAAGGTGGCCGATGGGAAGCTTCAGGGTGGGTATGGAATCATACAATCCCCTGGCAACACCGAGAGGCGGAGATGCAGTCGTGGTACTGGGTCCCCAACCATCAAAGGAGCAGCCGGTGGCAACACTACTGGCAGCAGGACACCCCGAAATGGTAAAGTACCTCGAGGTAAAAGGTGTATCGTACGCTGCGGTTTCTACCAGAACGTACAAAAAAAAAGGCGGATGGTGAGGGGGATTGTGCGCGGTACGTTCTCCTCACCAAGTCAGAGGAAAAGGGCGAGACCTTGGAAACTTGGTACTTCGCCCTTGAAGAGCTGAAAGAAGCGGTCCAAGACCTTAAGCGGATAAGGCTTGAGGTCATGCTTCCGACCAAGGCAGAACCGATGTGCTTTAGGAAGCTATTGGACATCGTGTTCGGCAGAACGCAGGTGACGGTAACATTGTGCTTACCACCTGCACCGAAACCAGCTAGCCAGGTGGCTACGACAAGGACAGCCGTTAAAAGGTCCGCTACAAGGCCAATTGCCTTACCTGGAAAAGGTAAGGTGAGGAAGGCGGATGCCACCAGTACAATACTGGTGAGCAACAAGGACCAAGAGTTTCCGGAGCTGCTTAAAACAGTAAAGGAAGCACTGAAAAATCAGGACGTTGGGGTAGAGCTGAAGGCGGCCACAGCGACCAAAAGGGGAGATGTCCTTCTGTCTGTAAAAGGCGGGAAAGACCTCTCAAAAATCCAGGAGGTGCTAACCAGTAAAACCGGGGCGACAGTCACCACACGGTTAGCCGGAGAGAGACTGGTGCTTGTCAAAGACATTGACGCAAGCATATGCGACAAGGAGGTGATTGCTGCGATTCGATCAGCTTTCCCTGACAAGAACACAGAGTCGGTGAAGGTGGAATCACTCCGCTCCAGTTATAAAGATGGCCCCCAAACCGCAAGGGTGAGGGCAGAAAAAGGTCTGGTGGACGCCATGCTCGAAAGGGGAAAGATCCGAGTGGGAATTCTTACCTGTCGAGTAAGACCAGTGGTGGAAGTTGATCGCTGCGCAAGGTGCGGCGCAATCACACACAGGGCCAGCCAGTGCACTAAAGGCAAAAGAAGTTGCTTTAAGTGTGGTGGCGAAGGACACGAGGCCAGGTCGTGCAAGGAAACAAAGGTGTTCTGCACGAGCTGCAACAAAGAGGGGCACAACGCCGGCTCCATTAGATGCCCACTGTATAGCTGGGTGGTGTCTATGGAGACACAACGGGTACAGACGCGGAGGCCAACTCCGCCAACCAAGAAGCCGCCAGGACCCATCAGGGAGTGAGTTCTGGTAAGCTGGAAAAGGAGAGCCAGGTGAAAACCATGGTTGTGGCTCACCGTAGGGGGCGGGGAGGGGCCTCCTACACCTTTAAACTTTTGGTTGTTTTAATAGGTAATAGGGGCCGAAAAGGAGACCACGTTGCGATGCAGACCAGGTAGAATCGGAACGGAGTCAGAAAGGGAGTAGCCCATCATACTCCTGGCAGGTATGGAGGGAAAACGGATACCGTAAACCCTCAAGAGCGAACGGGGGAACTCTGTTCCACGAGGAATAAACCTCTATAAAAAATCCATCAAAGAACACCGGAAAGCCCGGTGACAGGGTGTGGCGACCTTGGATGAAATCTTAGCTGGGGGAGCTGAGCGCCAGCCCCTCCTAATACCGCAAACCCAGAGGTCGATTCAACGACTCTACACAAGGCGTGGTGTAGGGAACGTCTCGGCTGCTGGGTTCGGGAGGCTTGCCCTAACCGGCCGGCCTACGAGGATGAAAACCTCTATAAAAAATCCTTAACTCGCTGGCGGCTTTTGCAGTTTTCCGACCAAGCGGGTTGTGGCTGTTGGATGCAACAGCCATGGCTGGGAGGTGCCCAGTCAAACCAGGTGAAACGACTATGGGAGGTGGTGCGTCCCCATAGTACACAGAAAACGCCTTATCCTAGGAGCGGGCGCTCCCCTGGGATGGACCCCACCTTATCGCCCGTACTCGTGGAATCCACATGAAAAAGGTATACTTAAAACAGGAGAAAGAAGCTGGGAAACTGGCTGGAGAAGGTACTCTGAGGAAAGACCTGTCGAAAACAGATGCTCTGAAAGTAGCGGCGGGGAAACAAACCGCCAAACTGGACGAGGCAGAGAATCCTAAAACTCCAGGAGAGGACTCGAGTTTGGGGAACATTAACCCGTTTGGTAGATCAAGCATGACGCCTCGATCTCCACAAAGAAAAGTGCAAACTAGCTTGATAGTGGGACAAACACCCAAGCTAGACGAAACGATCAAAGTGTACAAGGAAAAGAGGGAGACGCAAAAACAGTATGTTATGCCATGGCAGACATGCAAGCTATGCAAGATGATGTCTTTGAAGAAATTTTTAAATGGCAGAGACATATACAAATGGAGGATAGCGATGACGATGTTGTACTCGTAGAATCGCCAGAAAACAAAGGGGTGGGCATTCAGGTAGCCACCCAGACAAAGGAAGTAATAACAAAAAACGCAGAGACTCAGACTCCTCTTGAAATGTGGGGGAAGTCGACACAAGTAACAGAGATGTCTCAGCCTGGACAATTGAGAGAGCCGCTGTACATCGGGGATAAAAGATCCTTTGTTGATTTTAAAGACCTTTCGAAACGTGACTGGAAAGAAAGTTACTTCGAAAAAGTAAAGATTAAGGCAGCAAATCCGCTTGCCACGATGCCAGAAGCTGCTCCAACGATTATTAGGAGCAGAGACAAAAAGGAAGAAGGGGCACTGTTGAAAATGTTGCATCAACGATGTCCTGAGTACAGAGAGTCGGTGCTGGAAGGGGAGAACCCTATAGAAAGCAAAGTGACTCCAATTGTAAGAAGTGTAGTGGTTGGACACGTCGCAGGACCAAAAGAGACACTGAAAAACTATATGTTTGTAGTTGCCGGTGACGAGAGAAATAAGGCAAGTGGGTATCTCAAAGAGACCTACGAAGCCTTGGAAGAGTTGAAAGAAGAACTCAAAGAGCTTCAAATTGAAAAAGTCGCAATTGGAAGCGACCTTACAGGCCGAGAAGAACACCTCAGAAAGATGTTGGAATACATCTTTAGAGGGGAAAATGTGGAGGTTACACTGTGTGTACCTATTGCAAAGAAAATGATATGGAGAGACCAAGGGAAAGCCCAGTCTGCCATATCTGTATCGCCAAAAGGGATGAGAAAATCGGATGTTGTAATTGTGCAAGGCAGCAAAACCGAAACATAGGAAGCTGTACTCAAAGAAGTACGCGAAAGCTTGGCGCGAGATACGAGCAGTCCGAAAGACTAGAGAGGGTAAACTTCTTTTGCTAGTTGGCAAAGAAGAAGAGCAGGCAAAGAAAGTCAAGGAGGCACTATGCTCCAAGGTGGCAAATCGTAAGATCGTGCTACGGGATGATAGCACGAAAGAGGACAAAGTCCTACATGTGAAGGGCCTAGATGCGCTGGCAGTGGAGACTGAAATAGTCAGTAGCGTAGTAGCAGCTATGGATGGAACTATCACAAAAACAGATTTGGAGGTGACATCTCTGCGAAAAGCATACGGAGGGAGTAAGGTAGCTACAATTAAAGTACCTGCGAAAAGTGCTGACGCCATTTTGAGTAAGGGCAAGATAAAGATTGGTTTAGTGACATGCAAAATCACTGAACGAGTTAACAGTGTTTTCTGTTATAGGTGTTGGGAGCCAGGACACATGGCGGCCCGATGTCAAGAAGTGGACAGGTCCAAACTGTGCCACAGATGCGGAGAAGAAGGTCATTCAGCGAAGACCTGCGAAAAAGAGATGTTCTGCCCGGTTTGCGGCGTAAGGGGTCACCGAGCAAAGACGCTGGTGTGTGAGAGTCTTCGAAAGAAGGCGGCTCGCGCTGAGAACGAGAAACCACCGTGATCAGGTTCCTCCAAATTAACTTGAACAGAAGCCATGGTGCCCACGACGCAGCAACGAGCTTCTGTAGACGAACAGGTCGGGATGTGATCCTGATGAGCAAACCTAACGAGGGGAGGGTTCACAGCAATGGATGGTGGACGGACGATGCCAATGATGTTGCCATTGCCGTCATGAACAAGAAGATAAAGGTCTATGCCTGGGGTAAGGGGCTTGGCTTTGTATGGATAGACACGGGAGAGTGTATCATATACAGTTGTTACATTTCTCCCAATGTCGAACCTGTGATAGCAGAGCGTGCTCTGCTTAACCTAGTGGGCAGCATAGGGTCCCATGGCGGGAAACCCTGTGTTGTGAATGGGGGGGGGGGAGACACAAGACGAAAGGGGACGTCTGCTGTCTGAATGGCTAGCAACGCTAAACTGCGTTGTTCACAATGATGGGATGAAACCAACTTTTTTGAAAGGACGTTATCAATCCTGGATAGATGTCACCTTCAGCACCGAAAATGCTGCACGGTGGGTGAGAAATTGGACCGTTGAGGAAGAAGAAACTCTCAGCGATCACCAGTTTATTACGTTTCAACTGAAACTAGACGGAGAAAGAACCAGAAACGGTCAGAGCTCTGGGCGATGCTGTGGATGAAACACCAAGGGCTTTAGCCCTTCGGTGATTCGCCATAGCTTTGTAGAAAGGATGAAGGCAAAACAAAATAAAGACTGCGTCAGCATGGTGGAGGCCATCAAGGAAGCATGCGACATGCACCTTCCGAAGAAAGGCCGAACAAGAAACACAGGTAAACAAAGGGTTTACTGGTGGAACGATGACATTGCGAGAGCAAGGAAAGAATGCATTTCTGTCAAACGAAGACAGATGCGACTGAGAGCCAGAAATAGACTGGAAGAAGTCATTGAGGTAACAGAGCTGTATAAACAGAAAAGAAAAATTTATCGGGTTCTCATTAGAAAAGCTAAAGAGGCTAAATGGGAAGAACTGATAAATGAAATTGAAAGAGACCAATGGGGGCTTGGTTACCAAATAGCCACCAGGAAACTAAGACTGGGTTCAGAGCAAATCACTCTAAGCCCACAATTTAGACAGAGAATAGCCGATGTGCTGTTCCCAAAACATCAGATAAAAAGATGGAATCGTGTGAGGTAGAGGGCATCACCTCCAATGAAATGCAACAAGCGGTACGAAAGCTAAAAACTGGCAAAGTACCGGGACTAGATAATATTCCAGTGGAAATTGTAAAAGCAATTGCCCACGAACAAGGAGAGGTACTCATGTTGGAAGCCTATAACGGACTCCTACGTGAAGGGAAATTCCCGAAAGAGTGGAAACGAGCTAAATTGGTTCTACTCAAAAAACCCGGAAAAGAAGGAAGCAGCCCATCGGATTTTAGGCCGATCTGTCTCCTAAATGTGGTAGCGAAGCTGTATGAACAGTTAATACCGATAAAGCTCAAAAAAGAGCTGGAGGAGAAAGGAGGCCTAAGTGAAGAACAGTTTGGCTTCCAAGAAGGCAAATCTACCCTCGACGCGGTAGACAGAGTTATGGCCTTGGCAAGATGGGCTAACTCTGGAGACACGAGAAGGAAGAGGTGGTGCGTGTTGCTCACCTTCGATGTGAAAAAGGCCTTCAACTCGGCAAACTGGCAAAACATCATGGAGGCCTTGAGGAAAAAGGGTATCTCCATGTACCTGAGGAAAGTGATCGGTAGCTACCTATCAGAAAGAAGTCTAGAATTGGGCGAGGGACAAGTCATGGAGGTGACGAGTGGAGTTCCACAAGGTTCGGTATTGGGGCCGACCTTGTGGAACATCCTTTATGATGGAGTTCTTAGATTTGAAATTCCAAAGGAAGCGACGCTAGTGGCATATTCTGATGACCTAGCACTAGTCGTGATAGAGAAGGACATCGAAAACTTGATGTGCACAGTAGAGATGACGTCCAAAATTATTGGACGATGGATGAAAGAAAATGGCTTGCAGCTGACTCCAGAAAAAACTGAAGCTGTGCTTCTTGCAGGCGCACGTAGACCCGACAAGAACGTTGTCTTCAAGGTGGAAAATGTTGAGCTAAGACCTAAACAGAATGTCAGGTACTTGGGAGTAGACATAAACCAGAGAATGACTTTCACGTCACACGTAATGCGTGTGGCAGGTAAAGCAGAAAAGATGGGGGCAATGCTGAGGAGGCTAATGCCAAACGTAAAAGGACCATCACCTTCAAAGAGGAAGGTAATGGCAGAAGTAGTAAATTCGATTGTCATGTATGCGGCACCCATCTGGGGTCCTACTGCACTCGACATTCTGAAGTACCAAGAAAGATTGGCACAGGTCCAGAGAAAGACAGCTCTTCGCGTATGCTCGGCATACCGAACCGTTTCGGCGGATGCTGTCCAAGTAATAGCTGGGATGATTCCCATTGATCTCAGAATCCATGAGATAGTCAAGGTAAGAAATAGAACACACCAAGCGCGAGGCGCGGGAATGATCTATTAAAGAATGGCAGAACAGATGGAATGCAAGTTCCAAAGGCAGATGGACGCAGCGTCTTATTCCAAATATAAGACAGTGGATAGAAAGAAAGAAGAATGCGGGTCAGGTAAATTTTTACTTGACACAATTTCTCTCAGGACACGGGAACTTCCGATGTTATTTGAAGAAAATGCATCGAGCAGAAAATGACAGATGCGTGTACTGCGGTAAGATGGACACTGCCGAGCACGTATTGTTCCAATGTGGAAAATGAGCTGGGATCCGGCATAGGCTGGAACAGCTCGTCAATGAGAAAATCAATCCAGAAAATCTGGTAGAGATTATGCTGAGAAGCAACAAAAATTGGAGAAAAGTGCAACGTTGCACTGAAGACATTTTGAAATTCAAAATGGAGGATGAAAGACAGGGCAAATAAACAGCCCAAGAGACTCGCCAGAAGTGCTGATGAGTATCTAAAACAGGTGGAAACAGTCAACCATTGATTTGACCGACGCCAATTGCAGGAGGCGGGCGACGGCTTGGGTCAATGGCACCGGCAAAATGAAAAGAAGCGTCATAAGACGCAGGAGCTGAAGCTAGTGGAGGCGTAGAAACAGACAAGCCCGGCCCCCTGAAGACATGCCTAACGCGATACCGGGGCTTCGGGTAGGTGAAGAACGGGGGAACCAATTCTACCTTAAGGTCGGGTTCCACGTCAAGGAGCGGGGTGGGGCTATTTGGTAAAAAAAAATGTCTCTACTAAGCATGGGACAGTCCCACATTTGAGATGTTTGTCCCACATCAGCAACTGTCCCTCAAATGTCCCGCATTTTGAGTAGAAAATCTCTCGTAGCCCTCATTTTAATTATTAGTCCTTATTTTAAATGTTTTGAAAAATTTTGTTACTTGAATAATTTAAAAAAAAGCATAGATATTAAAAAGTTGAAAATGGTGGCATTTATCTGTTGGTAGTAAAACTAATGTGGCCATTACGCCATTATTTTTTTAAGAATGGCTTCAACTTTATGAAAGAAGGCACAAGAAGCGATAGCGTCGTTGTCAATGGAGAAGTTTTACCGATCTGTTGGATTTGGAGACAAAGAGAAGCAGTTACATTTTCTATTTCGGAAACAACATTTGCTTTTCATACTGAAAATCATAATCAAAGCTTCAGATCAATAGGTTGCAGGTCAAAATTGATTCAAAATATGTTTGAACACTAATTTTTATGCGCTCGCATTAAAACTAAAGCAATTGTTAATAATATGCTCGCTCCCTATTCTTTAGATCAAATGAAAAATGATTTTCTCGCAATTTATTCAGATGCATCTAATCATAAAGATCAAAAGTTATTTCCAACATTAATAAAATATTTTCATCCACTTACAGGACTGAAAGTAAGGATATTAGATTTTGTTTCTTTACCTGGCGAAACTGCTGAAGTTATATGCGAATCTCTTTTCCAAATACTTCAAAAAAAAATAGATAATAAAGTAGTGGCATAATGTGCAGATAATGCCATTATAATTTTGGTGGTGTGGCTCCTAAACAATGTGGCCTTAAACAATGTATTCGTTAAGATGTGTAACAAACTTAAGCTCAAAATAATCGGAGTTGGTTGTGCGGCCCACATGTTACATAATGCTATGCAAACAGCGGCAGATTTGCTTCCTCTTGACGTTGAATCTGTAGTTGTTAAGGTTGAACTATACTCAGAACGTCCGAAGTGGAGCTGTTCAATCAAGCGCATGAATGCAAAATTTGAGATTGGATTTTTAATAAAAGTTAAAAACAAAATGCTTTCTTTAGATTTGTATGTTGTTCCTAAATTCAGTCACTACCTAACAGGTCAATTTGTATTTCATTTTAAGTATTTGTAACCGAGTTTAAACGGGTTATAAAATCGATTTAATTTGTTCCATTAAAAAAAAATGTAAGTTTAAATTGCTTGAAAAAATATGGTGACTTTCTGAGGACCTTAGCAACAATATATATGTAGTGTGGTGTAGGAATAAGAAACACTTCACTAATGAAGCACAATTTATTCACACACAACAATTCAGAAACTATAAGTTCTATAACTGAACTGTCTACATATGAGTTCTAAAACGAACTGTCTGACAGCTTTACAATACGAGTATTTATTTACAAATAGAAATGCTATCTCAATTTTTAGCCATTTTATTTTTTCATTAATAAATGATACTATGTTTTTTGATAATTTGTTGTGTAGGTCTTGTATATGACTTACTTGTAATACTATATTTTTTCATGGCATTTGAGCTCTAGGTTTTTCCATAAAAACATTAAAATTATTATGCTGTTTACCCCGTCATAACTTGATTACAAATATTTAAATCGAGATAAAAACTGATCTGTGAGGTAATAAGTGAACCTAGTAACTCATCCAATTCTAAAAAAACAGATTTGTGTATTATTTTTCTTAAAAATTGAGTTTTAAATTAGTGCATTCGCACGCCCGCCTGGACGGTGAGCCCAGTATAGTTTAACCTTAAGATTTATTCATATTTTTACATTTATACCGTCCGCGTAGAGTCCTTAAAACAATTCTGTACAATACAGGCAGTTATTAGGGTATAGTAAAACCAGATGGCTAGCTGTAATGTCAGCAATTGAACGAATTGTAAAAATGTTTGTACCGTTGCGCTCTTATTTTTTGTTAATAGAAAAATAGGAAAAAGTCCTAGAAACATTTTTATGGTTAAAATTTATTCACTCACAAGGTAATATTTTTCATAATGGTGTGAAAGAAATTGAGGGGGAGCACATTGCAGTGTTTGGAAATTTGGAGACAGAATTAAAGAGAGTTACTTGCCATTATTTTTGCGAAGCGATTTAATGAAATTTGTTGAAAATGGTAGAAATGGTCTGTCCTTTTAAAGAGATGGATAATTTTTAATGGTTAAATTTAAAGCAACCAGTAAGTTGGAACTTAGTACAAGCCTGTATTTTTATTTTGTATTTAAATAAATGTTATCCAAAGCATGAAATTTCCGAGGATGAACTTTTTGACGAAATTACCAATGTAAAATCATTCACCAATTTTAATAAAATTACTCAGTAGAATAATGCAAAAAGTCCAATCCAAGATAGGTGGGTAAAAAATGTTTCAACATTTTCATGAAAATGACATAGTATTCACCAATATTTTAAAAGTAGTGTATTTCGGACTATGCCTACCCGGAACAAATGCGCCTTCGGAACGGGTTTTTTCAAAAGTTTACAAATTTTGGACTACAGAAAAAACACAATTGTCTGTGTTCACAGTCAAGGCAATGCTTATAGTAAAGTGCAGTTTCTTATGCAGCTGCGCAGAATTTTTAAACTTAATATTTAGTGATACTCAAGTTTTGAAAAAAGTTGATTCTACGCGAAAATACTGATACTATATATTGTATTTGTTTATTTTTCTTTTAAGTTTATTTTTTATTGCTTCCCATTTAAATGTTGGTTAACAAACCAAAGAAGTTACAGTTACCTAGTTTTTGTTATTGTTCAGATAATGTAATTTATTGTTTTAAATCAAGATAACATATTAAATAATGTTCCACTTCTTTGATTCTTGTTCTACATCGTATATCTATGTACAACCTGTCCCTTCTTCGGCAATTTCATATCTGGTCACTTTAAACAAAAGTGCCCCAAAAATCCGTCTCACGATGAATACGAAGACCTCAAATGACCCCATTGGAGCCGAAATTTTGGCTCGCATGGAAAAATTGGAACAGAAATTGAAGAAACGACACAAAGCCAAAAGACCCCGTCACCGCTCACGATCCCCGTCGCCATTTTCATCTTCTCACAGAAGTCAGACCCATAAGCGCTGTTGTCGGCACTCAGAATCCTTACGATGATGGTTGGTACTGAATTATTGTTCAACATAGTCTCAAAATCAATATGCTTGTCCTATGCGACATTCCTGGCAGCTATCGGTCCTATGCGGCCGAGCCAAAGGTAAAACGGTTGTGACCAAACCTGGCTGATATCGGTCCTATGCGGCCACGCCACTGGTGGAAAGGTATTATGAGGCCAAAAATCCGTCTCTCGCGTGGCCTACGTGACCTTGGCGGATTCTCGAAACTAGAGACCCTATATGGTTTACCATACTTACGTCCTCTGGGGAACTGATAAGCTCTACTTGGTTACCTATGCGACGTAATTTTTTCACTGCCATCGCACTTATTCTGACCGTTTTTTCTCCTTACTTAGACCCTCAAGAGCCAGCTCTGGAGGCGGCGACTCCTGATCCATTGCTCTTCCCGGTGGAGGCACCCTTTGATCCGGAGATTTTACTCCTTTTGGGAGCCCCACAGAACTCAGAGGAACCTTTGGGTGAGCCCATACATGCCAGTATTGCGAAGAAATGGACCGCGGTCCTCCAAAAGAGTTTTAGATCCGGAGATAACCCATCAATTCCTCAGGAAGTACCCTGTAGGGTTCAATTATTGCACGTTCGCAAAACCCCCTAGAGTCAATCCCGAAATTTTGGCTTTACTGACCAACTCTATCTTGGAAATAGACTTACGCTTATCCAATAAACAATTACAAATGAGTGCTTGCCTAGCAGCAATGGGCAAAGTTTTATCTTCACTCCTGAAGAATGAATAGCCTGATGGAACTTCTTTATCGAAGCCCTTAGTGATTCCGGGAGACTCCTGTGTGATTTATTTTATTAGGACTCGATGCTACGCCGCACTTTGATTCGCGGTTCCTTAAATAATAAATTAAAAAAGACAATGAGGAGGCACCTATACACGATCATCTTTTCGGATCAGATGGGAGAGAGCGCCTCTAACAAGCCAAATCTCTAGAAAAATCTTCATTTGAATAAAAAGCGGTAAAAGCAAAAATAACTCAAAAGCAATCGTCAAACTTCAATCGCCTGCTCAAGAAGTCCCAATTGAGCGGCCGCAAACAGTCCCGTCGACATCGACTTCGAGAGACAAGCCTACACCACCAACCATGTTATTCCAACGCACAAACCTACTCACACAATTACAGGAGGCCTCAGACGCAGTACCCGAAAGACAGGCCCTCGCGGACCCAACGTAGCCGCCAATAACTGTTTCCTCGTATGCGGAAAGGCTTTCTCATTTTGAGAAGGTATTGAGGGAAATCACTTGTGATCCCATTATTTTCTGACGTAAGAGGTGTTAAAATTCCTTTTATCCAGCTTGGGTAACACACCCCCTGTTGAGCCATACTGATCGCCAAGTGAAAAAGTAGCCATTTACAAAGAGCTAACACGTTAATTTATTGAAGAATGGTCTTCCACACCAAATGAGTTCATTTCACCTATACTTCTAAATCCAAAAAGCGATGGCTCCTTGAGATTTATATTAAACCTAAAGAGCACAATAGCTCTGGAACACTTTAAACTAAAAAACCGGAGTACAGTGCTGAACTTAATCATCAAAAATTGTTATTAAATTATTATGTAGTCCCTATTGCGACTGAATACCGAAAATTTCTACGCTTTAAATTCAATAACCGACTCACCTCACTTTTAACCAATCTCAGTTTTGTCATAAATAGGAAAAAAGCCATAACGCTTGCCCTTCCTTCCGATAAAAGAGAGCTTATCCATACACGCATTACAGACATTCAGTTTCAAAATTTCTGCAAGATTCGCAAACTGGCTCACATTCTGGGTCTCCTAACGTCTGCGTCTTCAGCTGTTTCTTACGGATGGATTTGTACCGAAAATTTAGAAAGTCAAAAAACGCTAGCTCTAAAAACGAACTGAGGCCATTACGAAAGCCTAATGTACCATCCCTCATCAGTAAAAAGTGATCTAAGGTGGTGGAGAACACACATCGTCACGGCAAAGAATTATATCATGGCTAACTAATGGTGTATTGTCTTCGGAATTAGTTGACACCAACCTGTACAGCGTGTTCAGAAAAGACAGAAGCTTTGATGCTCTTGGTGTTTCAAGAGGTGGTGGCGTTTTGCTTCTAGTTCGTAAATCTTTTCGTACTGAAGCTGTTAATGTTGATAGCATTTTTTCTTAAGTGCCAGCTGTTGATGTTGTTGATTGCAAAGTGTGCATTAACAACTTTTTTGTAGCATTTTGTAGCATGTAAGTAACGTCGATGGGAGATGCTTAGATCTTGTTATCTCTAATTTTTGTTGTCACATATCTCATGACTCTGTTCCCCTGTTACCAGAAAGCACGTATCACCCCGCTCTCTTTACTAATTGCAACTTCAGGTATCGTCATACTAAACGTGTCAACAACTGTATTGGTAATGCTCGCTTCAATTTCAGAAAAGCTGATCTAACTCGATTATACAGTTATATTACTAGTTGTGATTGGAGTAGGCTCTGCGAGTTTAAGGATGTGAATCAAGGCGTTGAGTTTTTTTATGGTAAATTATATGATATATTTAGCGAGTTTGTCCCCCTCAAAAGAGCAAGATCTGGTCATTATCCGGTTTGGTTTACAGCTTCTATTATTAACAAAATTAAACAATCTAAGATTTTTAAGAAATATAAATCCTCCAGATCTACTCTTTACTTAAATGAGTTTAAACGTTTAAGACGTAACATTAAAAGAGACATACAAATTGCTTATAGTAATTACCTGAATGAAATCCAACACTCTCTAACGCATGACCCCAAGCTATTTTGGTCCTTTGTAAATAATAAACGTAAAACTGGTGCCGTTCCCTCCGTAATGTTTTTTGAGAATGAAGAATTACCGTCTCTACAATGCATTGCTAATGGTTTTTTAGCACATTTTAGAAAGTCGTTTTCTACTGACAACTCATCTCAGACTATTACCAGTCATCTCTCAAGCAGCAGGGTAAACTCGTCTTATGTTCATATTCGTTTTATCTCATTATCTGACGTCATAGAAGCAATTAATAAGTTAGGAAACTCTTTTTCAGTGGGTGATGACGTGCCTTCTTTTTTGTTAAAGGATTGTGCTCAGGCGTTTTGTAGTCCTTTACAAATTTCGTTTAACTTAATATTGACTACTTCGGAGTTCCCATGTTTACGGAAAGTTGGTAAAATTTGTCCTATATTTAAGTCTGGTGATAGAAATCATGTGGATAAGTACAGACCAGTTACGATTCTATCGAACATCTCCAAAATATTTGAGTTAATTCAATATAAATTTATATACGCCGAAGTTATTAGTTCTATTTCCGAATATCAACACGGATTTCTTAAGGGTAGATATCAACTGCTACTAATCTTGCTTGTATCTCACATGTCATTGCTACTTCTTTAGACTCTAACTTGCACATAGATGTAATTTACACTGACTTTTCGAAGGCTTTCGATCGTCTTGATCACAAAGTTTTAGTGAATAAACTTTATGTTTATGGATTTTCTCGCTCTTTGATCAGTTTAATGGTTTCATATTTGACTGACCGTGTTTGTTATGTTAATGTTTCAGGTTTTAATTCATCGAGAATAATTGTTAATACTGGTGTTCCTCAGGGTTCAAATCTGGGGTCTTTACTTTTTTTGTTGTTTATCAATGAAGTGGTTGATATGCGTGATGTGGGTGTTCTTCTCTTTGCTGACGATTTGAAATTGTTCTCCCCGATCAAAAGTCAAAATGATTGTCAACAGCTTCAAAATAATTTAAATTCTCTTTTTGCTTGGTGTTCGGTAAATAATATATCGTTGAATATTAGTAAATGTTGTGTCGTCACCTTTTCCCGTAAGCAACATACAATTTTGTATGATTATACAGTTAACGGTACTTCTATTTTGCGCTATAATACCATGAAGGATCTTGGGGTTACCTTTGATAGTGAATTTAGGTTTAATACACATATACGTAACATTGTATCATCAGCGAACAAGAAGTTGGGATTTATTATAAGATCATGTACACACTTTAAATCTTTTGACTGCTTAAAATCTTTATTTTATGCACTCGTTATATCTGGGCTGGAATACTGCTCCATTATCTGGTCTCCCTATTATTCGAATTATATTAATCTTGTTGAGTCAGTGGCAACGTGGCATTTCCAATAGTATTTTATTTGTGAAGTTTGATGTTACGTCTTTATTACACAGACGTGACACGTTTTTTCTTACATATTTGTTTAAAATTCTCCATGGGATGGTGGATTCTACCTATTTGCTTGCTCAAATCAACTTTAACGTTCCACAATCCAATTTAAGAAATTACAGATTTTTTTATGTCGCTACAGCTAGTATGAACATCTTACAGCGTAGTCCTGTTATTAAAATGTGCAGTTTGTTTAATAACATAGTGGATAAGGTTGATATATTTAATGTTAATTTACGGTTTTAAATCCATTGTCCTTCATTACTTGGGGACATTAAATAGTCCAGATTGATATTGCACCTCTAGTGAGAAGGGAGTAACATTTCAGCTCCTCTACTAATTTCTTAACATCGTTGATAAATGTTCGAAAAATTTGCTGCTATGCTTTAAACATCTACAAAATTTGATCATGGAGGGCGAAGGGCGAATATAATCATAAGATCAAACAAACTTATCAAGTGAAGTTCGATCTTGATTATATGATGCCCTTCGCCCGAGTTGATCATTCCCACCCGCTCCCTCAATTGGTATATCTAAGCACATATTGCTTCCCAATCAAGTCCTTCAGAAGAAAATTAGCTTTGAATCAATAGCGTTCCCATGTCACCCGTGCGAACGCAGGACACCCTCGATAAGTCAGTTTTCATACTTTAAAATTGTTGCACTTCCAGCAGAGATATGACTACTACAACATTTGATCAACTCCAGTGAAGGGCTTCATATAATTACTTGGGTAAGTTTGTTTAATCTTATGATAATCGGGGTTATTTCGGTGAACATTGATTATTTCTCAAGATTAGAAATCGGTTGTCGTTAAACTTCAATATACAATAATATGGGCTATTACCGTGTCACTCTTGATATACATTTTCAATATTGGTAGTTTTTCAATATTGAATAGTTTACAAGCGTGAAGTTGGTGCAGTGAGAGTTACCAATAGTGGTGATGTTCTTAAAGTCCCTAATTTAATAACCTATAGTCATTTGGCGGCAAAATGGCTACAATGGCAACAAAGAAAAGGATCACAAAGGCCCAGTTTAAACTCTATCTTGATTTCTTGCGGGATTGCCGCCCATTCGCTAGAACTGGGCGTTTAGAACCAAAAGATGACCCAGGTCACCAACGCCTGGAAAGAGCTAGTAAGCTCATTACTCATGTGGGGATGGTCCTCTTAGCACTTTGTTAGAGTGGAAAAAAGTACGTATAATTTGTATTTATATTTGAATTTTATTCATTTATTTCTAAATTTTCAGGTGTTTACTGAGTGGAAATGTGCTACCCGGAAAATGTTCATAGATAATAAACATCTGAACGAGTATGAAAACGAACTGATAATATTAACAGGTTCTGTAGCTGTGGAAGGAGTGAAAAATACCGAGTTGGGGCAGGACCTACCCACAACAAGTGATGTTGCAGCTGATCAAATAAATTACTGAATAATAGAAAATATACAACTTCAATATCACTTATTTAAGGAGGAGGAAGTAATTGAAAATATTATGAATGATGCTCAACATCTTCCAGAAACAGAAGAACCTGTCGAAAAGAGTCAGCATGAAAAAAAGGGAAAAAAGAAACGTAGGTATTTTTTCTCATGGTTAGAGATATTTTATTTAATTTTTAAAACGATAGTGTTTAGTAATATATGTTGCTTTAGGATTTACGTAAAAAAAGTACTGGCGACATACTCACAGATGCGTACGTCCAAGCTACAAACGTTCAAGCTAAGGGCATGAACAAAATCGGTGATGCTTTACGAGACATTGTTATCGCAAATAATCGCTATTGCGAAATTACTGAGAGAAAATTAGACCTTATCTACAATTGAGATTGGGCTCTGTTGTGTTTGTTTTTTAGTTTTGAAGCAGGTAATAGGTTCAGATTCAGGTGTGTTGCTCAGCTTATTTTACTCAGCGATTCAAATTTCAAAAAACCAGGTGGAATAAATTTTGGTGGGTTGTAGGGTTAGCAAAGGTAAGTATTTTGCAATGTTTAGCAGGTTGTAAAGGCGGGAAAATAGCGGAGAACGTCATAATGGATGTTCCGCATGATATAATTTGCAGTTTATTTAAAACACCGTTTTCACGTCGAAATAATGATCGTCGCGAAATTCTGGCAATCGGTAGGCCCATACAGATCTTGGTATTTAATCAAATGATAAAAAGCAAGGTCAGGTGCTTTCTCGTTCTTTCCAGATTGGTTGGTATGGGAAACATGAATGATTGTGCGGAAGTTTTTTCAAAAAGGCTTTATTTTGTTGGCCATGTCTCCTTTTAGCTACCACACGTCGCACGGTTTGGTGTGATAAAGGTTATAGGGACTTAAAAAATTTATCCGCCAGTATTAAAAACATATGCATCACAGGATCATATGATTTATTTTGGGGCCCTAAAATGTTTTGAAAAAAAATGCACCAACAATTCAAGACGCTTTAAATATACAGGGTACTTTGTGTATTAAGTTATATAATAAAGAAATGGGAAAAAAACGAAGATTATTGACCTACTTAACCTACGTAGACAGTAACGTGTTATATATAAAGATGATCAATTTTATGAGTTAGGAATACATCAAATTTTAAAGTCTTTTGTAGAAAATGACTTTTATTTAATTTTTTGTGAAGCTTTTAAGTTGTTGACTTTAATAGTCAACCTGTAACAACGGTTTCTGTAGAAACGAATTTTTCTTGTTTAAAACGGATCAACGATCGCACGAAATGCGATTTCTCAGTAGAGACTTTCTTCACTGTCACTTCTATCTATCGAAAAAGATCTTCTTATCCATCTTTACAACAGCGACGAATTTATGGATGAAATAATCAATAGATTTTCTATGCTTAAAGATAAAGACGCTTAAATTTGATATACAAAAAATAATGTAATGTAAAAAGTAGCTATGTAAAATTTAAAATTGGCGTTGTTAGAACAGTTTCCTTTTCTTTATAATAATCTCAAATGTTCACTATCGTAGTTCATAATTTAGCCATGGGACTTCATGTATTATTTTTACTATGCAACAACATTTCTCAGTTCCATACGTGTGTATATTTAAACTTAAAGTTGTCGCCTACCCTATGCTTGAGACCACGAGCCGCCACTGAGTCATGCTGAAATAAAACTTGAAGCTTTTTTACATTTGTCAGCAAAGCGTCTACGCCAACTGCAAGAAGAAGCTCTGAATACATTCTCCAGTACCAAATTAACATTTATTTGTAAATGGGGTCTAGACCAAAGTAAAAATTACAAGCAATTAATTCGTGGAAACACGAGTGACTCTTTAGTATTTATTATTTCATCACTTGTTCCTCTACTATTACGCGACAGTAACGATGACACAAAGATTTTATGGCAAAATCCAGTTCCCTCGTCTCGAAGATTTTGTTGAGCCATAAAATTTAATTTTACCAAAGAACCAGCCGAACTTACTCTCAAAGAAACAAAAACTATATAGTCGCAAATTGACAAATTAAATTGCTTTATTTATAAAGAAACTTTTACCATTGATTTTAAATTACTTTTAACAATGGTGGACGGAAAAGTCTGCCATAGTGTCACCGAATCAAGATCAACACAGAGTGTATACAGGATGTCTCAAAATTAACGCCCGTGCGTTAGGAATTTGACTCAGAAGGTTAATACAAATCGAAAGTTAAGAGTATAAAAATTTTCAATTGTCTTTAGTTTTTGAGTTATTGATACAAATGTAAATAATAAGCTTTATGCTGTCTATCCAATTATTTGTGGAACATAATTCATTAGTTGATGTTAGCGATGTTAAAATTCTTTGGATCAGTCTGTCTAGTGAGGAGTATTATTAATTTACTTCGGGTTTGTATGTTTAAAATGATACGATCTTACTACATTATTACATTCGAGATTTTTTCGATGTTAAAAGCTCGATTATAAGTTACAGGTGTTTATGATGGCAATGCCGCTACAGAGGCTAGGGCATATACAGAAAAGTTTATAAATCGCATTGTAGCGTATTTTGTGAGAACAAATTTGGTAAATTCGCTTTTAATAAAATTTAATGTTTAAATTTTAAATTTTAGTTTCGTATCAATAACTCGATAATGAAGGACAATCGGACAATTTTCCACTCTTAACTTTTTTTTGTTGGGCAAAACCAACAGAAATAATTGACCTAAAAAATATAAACAAAAACTAGCAAACACAGAATTAATTGTATCAATATGGCATCTCAACCTTGCATTCAAGAATCCGATTCTTTGAATGTTGTTTACATGTTGAATACCGGATTGAATTAAAAACCTGGCAAATAAGAAGTGACAAAAAGTCAGAAATGCAGGCAAGAAAACATTGACCAACTTCGCAAAAAATTAGGAATATAAGTTCATCCATCAAAACCTGGTTATGGATCAACTAACACAGGTAATAGAGCCAGGATCTTTTTTCGAAATGCAAAAGGCTGCCGAAATTACTGGCTTTGATGAAGAAGTCATCACCAGGTTTTATTTTTTACAAACTCTGGTTTGTGTATAGGAAGTTGACTGCAATAAGTTCAAAAACTACATTATGAAAACTGCAGAACTATATATAAAAAATTATCCCTGGTTTTATATGCCTACAATTGTTCACAAGGTGCTGATTCATGGCGCAGAAATTATAAAACACGCAATTTTGCCAATAGGATAACTTGGTGAAGAGGCCCAAGAAGCCAAAAAAAGATTTGAAATTTGTTAGGAAACATAGAAAGAAGCAGAAAAGATTTAGTGCTTCACACAAATCAAGATTTGATAAAATATTTTTTGCTTTCATCTGACCCAATTATTTCAGAATTATCGCTAAAAAATAAATGTAACGGAATTAAGTTGAAACTGCAGATGTTATCAGTTTACTTGAAAATCCCTCATTCCCGGAAACTACGGATTCAGATTCTTCCGATAGCGATAGTGGATAAATTTTTTTAACATTTATTATTGTTTAAGGGTCGGTTTATAAAACTTAATAGAAGTTTAACCTGACCAAATTGAATCAATCAGATGCTCTCATTCACGAAGACAACAGGGCATTAAATGTAAATTTCCGTAGACCGGCCCTATGTTCAACAAGTTATTTAGTTGTGTAGTGTTAAATGTTGTTTACAAATATTGTCAAAAAGTTCTATATAAATTTGTTATTAATATAAAAAATATTTTTTGTAATGTTTATAATTAATTCGACCTACAATCTCACACCTGCTCACTGTGCGTCGGGTCAAGAAAGAAACACTTCACGTCGCAAGTCGGTACATCTCTTTAAGGTTCAAAGCCCGGTTCTTTGCCAAGATAAAAGCTCGAAGACAAGTGCGAGAATTCGTACAGAAAAATTCGGAATATTTTAAACACCGTCATAATTGGGGATCGGAAATTAAAATGAATACGACTTACCGGGACCGAGTCAAACCGGTGTGCAATGTGTGCATGGCATGGCATACGGAGGGCCACTTACAGCAGCGGCCGCCAACCTGCCACCTTTCGAAAAATCAAAATTAAAATAAAAGGAAAAAACTAAAATAATTATAAAGAAATTGTCTAGCTGTTTCAGCGTTTTTTTACTGTTGTAAACATAATTGACCATTAAAAATGTTTTTTCTGAGAAACATTCAACAATAATTATTTCTTGTAACACAAAAGGATTAATGAATACAGCCGACATTCCTTTCTTTGGGAGCACAAAATTTATAAAGTATAAATAATCAGAATAATTTCCATTATGTGAACTAAAAAAAACACAGGTTTTCATAAAATACAACAAAGCAGTAATAATATAGTATGAACAATGAACTAATTGGTAACAAGAAAATGTTTAGTCAGTTCAATCTTTTTCTTTAAAGAACTCAGAGCAAAATCTTTGATTTTTCTCAGAATTAATTTTTTCTCAAGCGCTTTTAAACGGCTTCAGCTCAATTTATGTTATTAGTTCTCTCATAGTTAAATTTATGTCAACCTTTTTCGTCTGTTCCCTCTTCTAAGCTCCTTATAATTTCATATCTCTTAATTATTGTCATAACTTTTTGTTTGTAAATGTATTTATGACGAAAAATGAAGTAAAATGAATACTAATTATGACTAATCGCCTTTGTTCTCAACACATTGAAGGAATAAATGTATGCGAATACAAAAATTTTAAATCGCAAAAAAAATAAAAGAGCACAGAAAAAAGACCAATGTATAATTTTTTCGTGGTTTCTTCAACTGTAGTTACAAATTTGTATCTCCAAGAGTTTTTTGGTATGCGATTCTATTTCTTTACTTTAAGTAAGTTTTAGTAAAATGTCCAACCATAAAAACATGTTTAGACCTTTTACAAAAAATGAGTTAAAAACGTTTTTCAAACATTCAGTTAATCGACAAAATTGTGAAGCCAAGAAAAAAAGCGATTTGGTTATGGAAATGAAGACAAACCATTGGCAGATTCTAAAAATTATTTTAAAATTTACGTTTTTTAGTGTTATCAGGTCTCAATAAGTATCAGAATTTTCCACTATGTGTTAATTACTATTATAACTGTTGCTCTTAGAATTCTCGTGATATTAGCACTTTTTGCTTATGGAGAGAGGACCTTTTCAGAATTAAAAACTATCAAAAATTATCTAAGAACGACGATGTCTGAAAATCGATTTAATAATTTTCCTAACTTCCTGCTTTCCTAAAACTATTCCAAAATATTTTTAAAATAAACAGTTGCTTTCTTTATTTAACTTTGTAAATTTTAACTACTATTTTATTCAGGGGCACAATATTTAGGCCAATCGGCTTGGCTCGGCTTTGCGATTTACAGTTTGTCATTGTAGATATAGTAGCCCTGATATTCTAAGATTATACAACCACCATAAACCTCATTACCCGTAGTTAAGACCATCTATTGTGCAGGTATTAAGACCCACGCGCCCGTGCTCTCTTTTCGAAGAGTGGTTGTTTTCACTGGCCAGGTCCGGCTCCAAAACGGCAAATAATTTGCCTAATTCATAATGTTTTAAAAATCTACTATCAGCTTAGTTGTATAAATATAATTATTGTAAACCGAGATTGCAAACATCAAAGTTATCAGGTGCCTAAATTAAATCATTGTTTAATTTTAAATTAATTTATTTTGTGCGGACTCGAATTGTTTCGAGTTCCGTCCTGAAACCTATGACATGGGTGGCAGGTCAAAATTTAGTTGAATATTTTACGGATGGGGTTTCTTTTCAATAGGATATCGGTTACCTTTTACGCAGTAAACTAATTTTATGGTCACCATATAATCTTACAGGATAAAGAGTACTTGTCTCTTAACTGAAATAGTGAAGACTGACTAAAATCATATATCATAACACAACAATGCAGATTAGGATAGTCTACAGTAAAATGCAAATTAGGTTTTTTTTATTCAGTACCGGCGTATTGCAACATCTTTTTATAAAAATGGAAGCAGTGAGCAATTAACATTTTTACCCGAGAATCATCTTGTCCACAGCTGTTTTGTTGTTTGATGTATTATTTTAGTCAATCTTCACAATTTCAGTTGGAAGAGAGCTTGTCAGAATCCGATAGAGTGAGAGAAGCTTCTGGGGTCGTGGGTAGCTCTGGTCTAATCATCAACTGGCACTCAATTGAATTCGACCAACAATGAGCTTATTTTCTTATTCTATGCAATGAGCGCAGTTTTTATATCCCGGAATGCCGGTTTGCTCGCGCATGTGTGACTCTGATTTTCGCTTGCCCTGCCTACCCAGCCGTTTTCTTAACTCTTTCTTGAACAGGGATGTTCGAAAAGTCGCGCACCGCCGTGACACTACATCATTGGGCGATTCCTTAGACTATAAGAGAAATGTTAAAAAAAATCTAAGTCTTTTATTGTTGAAGATATGACGAAGCAAAGAGTAAAAATTAATTGCCAAAAATGAGGGTGTTTGCACTACTAGTTTGGATCCAAATTCATTTGAGGTATAAATGATATTGATTAAAAGAACTTTATAACATAAAAACTGAAGAAACTTTTTCTAATTCGTTAACAAATGTTAACAAAATGTTTGAGTCAACAATGATGATAAATCTGCCATCACTTAGCACAAAACATTGTTGTTCAGATGAAACCATGGTTACGGTGCTTGTTTATAACATCATTAAAATTGTCGTTTCGTCTGTGAGTGTCCGTGATAAATTAAAATCTTTTCCAACAATGAATATTGCGACATGTATTTCTTGTTTGGTGAATATGCTGGAAATGCAAATGAAGCCGCTCGTCAGTACGCCGTACAATACCCAAATCGAAGGCATCCAGACAAAAACGTTATTCTTAGACTCGACCATAGAATGCGAACAACTGGTCGTTTGGAGCCTTTACCAAGAGAACTTGGTCGGCCCAGAAGTACGAAAACCGTTGCTGCAGAAGAAGCAATTTTAGAGGAAGTCCAGAACCACCCTACAATTAGTATAAGAGAACTTAGCCGCAACCGCGAACTACCCAAATCAATCGTCCACGAAGTGCTAAAATTGGAAAAAATGCACCGGTATAACTATACTAAAGTGCAGGCGCTTCGTGATGAAGACTTCCTTAGAAGAAGAACTTACTGTCGATGGCTTCTTCAACAAATAGAAGAAAATAGGGATTTTATGAAAAGTGTTTTGTGGACAGATGAAGCATCGTTCACACAGGATGGGGTATTTAATACACACAATAATCATTATTGGGCCAGTGAAAGTAATGCGTGTGATGGGACATCAGGACCGCTTTTCAGTTAATGTTCGGACAGGAATATTAAATAATTACATTCTTGGTCCCTTCATTCTGCCCCCCCCGAGTTGACGGAAATGTTTTTCTGAATTTTTTAACGGGCCCTTTCCAAGCAATGTTAGACGAACTTCCTTTGGTAGGTATCCAAGTACAATTGCAAATGAATTTCTTGATTTTATAATGATTTTTGATCTACCCGAAACAATATTAACTGATAATGGAACTGATTTCACTTCTAATCTAGTCAAAGAATTAAACAAACTGTTTAAAATTAAACATATGTTATCCATCACCATACCATCCCATAACGAATGGCGCTTTAGAAAGATCCCATTCAACACTAAAGGATTACTTAAAACACTACATTAATAACACTCTACATAATACATAATAACAGCCTACAATACTCACATTCATACGGCTACTCATTTTACCCCATATGAACTCTTGTTTGGACATAAGGCTACTACTATACCATCCTCGCTCACCTCAAACCAGAATTTAAATACACATACGATGATTATTACTCTCAATTGAAATTAAAGTTACATAAATCTTTTCAACTAGCTCGTGAAAAACTCATATCTTCAAAGGTACGAACAAAAAACGAATATGATAAAACAATCAGAGATGTAACATACAAAATTTGGCGACCAAGTGTACGTTTCTGACAAAAGTACTAAACTAGGTGTAAACAAAAAAATCTCTGCCAAAGATAAAGGTCCATATCAAATTATTAAAGTAAATTCCAATCAGACTGTTCGAGTTTTAATCAAAAAAAAAAAAAGTCACATATCACAAGAATAACTTAAAGCCTTTCACTCCAGAGACACCTTCGACATCCGAGGACGAAAATGACTCTAAGGAAACCTAAAATTATAAAACCTTTTACCCTTTTCTCACTACTCCTTTTACTATCCTTTATAAAAATTATACATGGACAAAAATTTAATATAACGCCAATCAGTTCTACATCCGGTATTTTTTATCATGACTTGAGACAAGTTAAAGTTTCAAACGATTATTTTACACTTTTATCTTATACAAATTGAAGTTTTTACAACATGAAATTACAATTAATCAGAAACATTTATGATAAATCTATTATTGCCTGCGGAGACCCATCTATAGTTTTAGTTCACACGTTTCACTGTAAAGAATCGCTAAAATTAATAAAAATCCAACTTCCAAATCTCGAAGAAAAATCCTAAACTATTTCTCACCTAATAAGTCGCAGACATAATATACAGAAAAGAGGATTATTTGATAGACTTTCGTATGCATTTAAATGGTTATTTGGTACTCCAGATGCCGAAGACGCAACCTTTTATACTGATTCACTTAATGATCTAGTTCATCAAAACCATGAAACTAAGTTATTATTGAAACAACAAATCAACATACTACCTTCTGCCATCTCAAACTACAATTAATCTGCCCAACTTTTAAAATTAAACGAAGAAAAGCTCAATAGTAATATCTAAAAATTTAACAATTATATTAAAAAGTATAACAAAAGAATTAATCATCTTAGTCACGCACAATTAATAACTGATCACCTTAACTTACTAATCCAACTAACAGGAGAGTTGAATGAAGAAATAATATCTTCTATATTATTTATCAAACAGAATATTCTTCATCCAACTATTATTACCCCAAAACATATGAGACAAGAATGATTGAAAATCAAACTAAGATCTGATATGGAATTTCCAATTGCACTTACAGATTATGATAACATATATAAATATTTTTCAATATGTCAAATTACTGCTATCTAGAATCAAGGACTCTTAATTTATGCTATAAAAATTCCTCTAGTGCATGAACAATCATATAATCTTTATAATCTTATTCCATTACCTATCCCTTCTTCTAATAATTCTAACACTTTTAGTTTCATCGACCCCGACTATCCTTTTCTGTTAGTGAGTATAACTAAGGTACATTATAGTCGTCTCAAAGATTTGTCTTCATGTCAAAATTTAAGCCCACGTGGATATATTTGTAAAGATCCAATAATTCAGTTAACCACGGAACAACCAGTCTGCAAACCACTGTTAAAAAACAAATACTTGTATTTACAAAAGTCCCAAAAGATTATCCAATCAAAGTTGTAAAAGCCAATATGGAAATATGGCACCCCATATCCCAAAATTCCTGGCTCTTTTTGATTTCCAATGCTACCATGGCAACGATCCACTGCTACGGAGATGCCCCTGCAGAAGTCCGCATCGAAAAATCCGGCATACTCACACTTCAACCCAAATGCCGTTGCTACACCGGATTAACTATTCTCACTGTCAATACAATAATCTTCAGCCAATGCCACAAATTACATGCCTGACATCAACCTCAATGAGGATGACTGTTGTATCAGGAAGATAACTTAAAAAATCTCAACCTCGAGAAACTACAAAATGCAAACGACAAACTTGCCCAGTTCGACAACATAATCCAAGATACTCTCAACAAACCCTTTATAAGCAAAAGAATCATCCATTGGTTTAGCCTACTATGTGGAATTTTATTTTTATTTTTTAATTTTTTTATTTTATCTCACTAGCTCTATTTTGCTACTGTTGTTGCTGAAATTGCTTCAACTTTTCCAAACTCCCAATTATCGGAAGATTTCTCCCAAAAAGCAACACAAAATAATGCAAAATCTTTAAAATTTGTATAAACAGCAAGAACTCAATATCGAACAACAAAATATATCCAACCATAGCAACACAACAACTGTCAATGCGATTCTAATACACGGTCCCGACGATCACTACCACGAGAAAAGAAGTCTCCTTCGCCAACATTGAAACGCGCACCGTTCCAAATGTGAATGTGTAAAGTGTTTATATGGCCTTTCTAAATGATCAAAGTAAATCAGAAGTTTAAAATAAAGTGTCAGTGTAGTGCCGAATACCAACAGTGTGGAAAACAAACAAAGAAAGGACTCTATTAGAGACTGTTTATATAATCTCATCACCCAAAAGTGCGACTATCTGTCATGAAATTGTCACGTCTTTTTTCTTTTGTGTTATGTATATCATTATACTTTTTATTAGTATGTATTAAAATATATAGACATATACCTTTTATATTCTCATAAAGCGTTTACATGTAATCGATAGTTTTAATTTTTATTATTACTATATTCTATTATCATATTATATTATTATATTATTTTATTATATTATACTTCCTATCATTACACTATTTTCTTAACATTTATAGGAATTTTGTTAGATGTTTAAATTCATTTTATTATGATTTTTTTCTTATCCAATTTTGTCAAGCATGTTTAATCCTTAACAAAATTTTTATAGGGGGAGGTGTGTTATGTACCACAACTGTGCGTGCGATCGAATATTTATTTATACGTACGAAAAGCCACCCGCTTCGCACAAGTTGCAAGAAACTGTCCTCATCTCCTATATTATTTTAAGTTTTAGAGATAATATTTAAAAATTTTATTGTTTAGGAATAACATCCCTATTTTGTATAACTTAGAACATACGGTTACATTTGGTACTATATGGTAATTCGTAAATCTAAGGGTAAATCCCAACTAATCACACCATAGTCAAAAACCAATAAAATATCTGAAAGACAAAAGAGGGATGCTCCAGTTCAGCTCATGAGGCAGTATTATAAAAGTTCCTTTTTACCATTTTTACAGTTCTAATAGTTTTAACAATTCGAAGAGTTCTAGAAGCTCTGCAAGTTCTTCAAGTTCCTTAATGAGGGTCAGAGTCGATGAATTGTACTTGTACGAAAGGTCTATGCTTTTAAATAAAGTGGTGTCAGAAGTTCCTGAATGTTTTATTAACCAAAAATCATAACAATACTTTCTGTCGAGCTTTTATTAGTTATGTTTTTCTTTATTGGTTTAGTTGGTTCGTGATCGTTGTTCTTGTTGATCTGTCATTGTTGACTCATTAATAACTTGACACTCTTAGCAGTTGACGACAGAAGTTGACAAACTACACATAACAACGCGCGGAATTATGAAACCACTGTTTCAATGCATTTTTTACGAAATGATACATTTCATTAAGGAGGCGGTGGTGAGCACATAACTGGACCCCATATTTCTTTGATGGAAACCCAATGGGGAAATGCATTGTAATTTTTAGGAAATTGAATTATTAGCTGTTTCAAAACTATAAAAACGCCAACGTCGCATTTTCTTTCAATATTGGATATAATAAATTATTTATGCACTTCAAAAACATAATAGCTAATATATTTTACACATTCAATGAGACATCATTAATAACTATTTTACAATTTTATAAATCATTACAAAAAATAATTCGGTAAAATGAAACGTTGGCGTTTTTATACTTTTGAAACAGCTTATACTTTTATTGCAAGAAAACTTGGACCTTAATTACATCATACTCGGCAAAGTTTGTGGTTGCAACAAAATTGTGCACCGCTTCACTACCACAGAATTGTTAGGTAAAGATTATTTAAATCAAAATTTTGAAAATCGCTAGTTAGGACAAGGAGCTAACAATATTTGGCCCCTGCGAAGTCAAGATTTAATAACACCGTTGGACTTTTTTCTGTGTGGTGCAGTAAAAAAAAAGTTTACGAAACCCCTATTAAAAATGTTGAAGATCTTAAAAATCGGATACGACATGAATGTAGATCTATTACGCCAGCAACTTTACGACGCGTCCTTCAGTCTTTTTTCAACAGACTCGAACGAACGAACGGTAATTTGAATATCTATTTCACTGATTTTTGCAATAAATAAATCGTTCCACCTAATTTTTATAGGTTTTAGATGTACCCCAGTCGCGGCCCACCCCGTCTAAACCGATAAAATTTCTGTTTAAGTACAACAAGAAAATACAAATTTTTCTATGCATTCCTAACCCTTAAATGGTATAGTGTGGTCACGACTGACTCCAGGCGTATAAAATTCTTGGACAAACCAATTTATTTTAAACCACCGCCCCATTCTTTTGAGTAGCCTCGTGAAATACTGTCAATTAGTTGATGTCTAGCAGGCGTAGACGTAGCATTTGTCATTTACAAACTACACGTGTTTGGGGTCAGCCACAATCCCAGTACCAGTTACGTTGGTTTAAAAAAAAACATGTCTCACAAATGTTTGACTGATAGTGAATTGGAGAACATTTTAATAAACGATAGTGATCTAGAGTCCAGTGGTTCCTAACCTTTTGGCCTTGCAAACCCCTTCTAAAATCTGACAGAAATTGGCGAACCCATTGTGTAGCTGACAATAAAATTTTGTAAGAGATTTATTTCCCTTTTAGCACAAATTGAACTGGATGAATTAAAAATCTAATAATTTAATTTTTTTCCTTTTTTTCCTCCGAAATCAGTAATAACAGAGTGAAGTAAAAATTTAACAGACATGTTAAATAGTTTTAACGTCGACACCACAGCAAAAATTCATTCGTAAAAGTTTTAGTAAAGGAATTCAAGTCCAGCTTTTGATTTATTAAGAAAAGTCAATTCAGTGTTAACAAAAAAATCCTATATGAAGATCTAGATACGAAAACACCGAAGCAAGGACAAATTCTGATCGACAACAGTTTTTGATGTAAATGTGGAAACAAAAAGTGCTTATTTAACACTGCAATATCCAATTTTTAACAAGAAAGTAACGAAAATGCAAAATATTTATTCAAATAATTCAAATAAATTAGAAGTCAATCTTCATAATCTAATTATTGTATTCTTCAAAGAATAATTTTTTTCGGTAGGGGCGTCCTTTTTCATTAAAAGTTTTGTACGAAAAGCTTATTTATGCCTATAATATTGTAATAATATTATATCTGTTCCGATTGATAAACATTGGGTTATGTTCTTATAGACACAAAATGGTGGCGATATCTGTGTTCAGGTGTTCGCTAATAATGCGCTCAACAAAGAGAAGTCTATGTGGAATCTATAAAATCTAAATTTTGATGAATTTTTAACATAAAAATATGCCTAACAAATTTTTTAAAGAAATTTTTAGAGACAAAAACAATAAACAATCACAATTGTTGACCGAGGGAGACGATGAGCTGCTGCTAATTTTGTTTGTTAAGTTTATTTAAATAAATTATTTTGTAAGTTTTTACGTTGGCGATTTAAAATTCTGTCATTTCAATACTTTTTTTGGCGAACCCCTGGGGAATCGCGAACCACCGGGAAACACTGATCTAGATTCTAGACAATATAGAAAGTTTCGACGAGAGCGATGGAGATATTTCGGATTGTCAAAGTGAGCACACTGACCATGAACCGGAATAGGAAGAACAAATTTCTGATGTGGATAACGAAGATGTTTTAGAAGACATAGTCCATAACCAGGACAATTTCTTACCTGATGACTTGGATCTTCAAGATAATCCGTCCGCTTCTGCCAACTATTTTTACGGAAGATATCGTTACAAATAAGCAAAAACTGCTCCACATCCAGATGTGCGAACTTCAGCACATAATATTATAACCCCTTACGATACATAGTGTCGTTGTTTACATTTTAGAAATAATTTTAAAAAATACAAAAAAAAATTAACAGAACTAAGTACAAATTACATGTTAGTTATGTAAACCAAATGAGCCTAGTAAAACTAAAAACATTTATTGGCTTAATAATTTTGGCTGGAGTGTCTAAAGGGAAGACATATTTCGCGCAACAATGTCCCTAAAACGATTTTTATTTCAATTGTCGGCCATAAGATTTGATAATTCAGACATCAGCCAGGAAAGAATTACTAACGGAAACACTGCAGCTGCTATTTCTAAAATTTTTAATAAGTGTATTTACAACTGCAATGAAAATTATTCATGTTCTGAATATGTCGCTGCAGGTGAAATGCTAGTCGCTCCGAATATGGACTAAAAATTATGTGTCTATGTGACGCCAAAACACTTTATCTTCTAAACGCATTTATTTATACTGGCAAAAACACAAATAGAAAAAATTCAAAAAAACTGTCTGTTCCTACTTTAGATGTTTTGGAACTCGTAAAACCCATTGAAAATATCAATCGAAATGTAACAGGAGACAATTGGTTTACTAGTTGATGAACTAAAAGCCAAAGGTCTTACCCACAGGTGATTGAACACTGGTATCATTTGTAGGTACCCAAGAAAAACAAAAATGTGATACTGCTCTCTTCTATACACCATAGCAACATGATAAATGAGGCGTCTGGAAAACCTGAGATATTGAATTTTATATTTCTACAAAAACTGGAGTTGATAGCTTACATCAAAAATGTGCAAGTTATTCATTCGTGCAACAGAAGAAGTCGCAGATGGCCGCTCACGATATTTTATGATATGCTAAACATTTCTCGAGTAAATTTATTCGTTATTTATCAAACCGTCAATTTGGATCACAGAGAAACTAGAAGAATATTCAACATTGAACTACTAGAATCTTTAAAAAATGGATATCAGGAACATGAACGACTGACTTTACAAAACATACCCCCCCACAGAATTAAAAGTAACGATTGCAAAGGTTATGAACATTTCTGTCCCAGACCATGGAAATGTAGCTCCAATTTCTTCCAAAAAAAAAGATGTGTTTTTTGTTAGCGGCCAAAAGACACAAAATATTCCACAAAATGTTTCAAGTGTAACAAAACAGTGTGCAAGCAACATTCAGTTCAAAAAATTGTCTGCAATTCATGTTGCACAACTAAAGTATAGTTTCTACTTTGGGTCTAAAACGTCATTGATATTTTTTTTACATTACAATAATTAATATAACAAAACCTAAAATTACAAAGACAAAAACAATGCTTGAACTTTTTGAAAACATGTAGCGATCGCGGTTAAATTGTATTGGTTTGACTAAATCTCTATTTAAAGAAGAATGTTTTATTTTTGTTTCCAATTTTCACTAGGTTAGAATAATTGTTTTGTAAAATGTGATTTTGTTATAAAAAACGTTTTAATTTGTGTTTGTATGCGATAAAAGATATCAAGAAATGAGACAAACTCAACAAAATAAGTGAATTGTATTTTTACTGTCATTAAAATAGCACATATTCAGTAACTTTTTTAACAGGCTGTTAAAATTAACACTGGTTAAAATCGGAAATCTAGGAATTTTATTGGTTATTGCTATAGCAACAACGATTAACGGCATTTAAATTTTAACAGTTTCGTTACAGAATACGCGTTATTATAACTCATTGTAAATTTGGGGTCAAATTCGACTCCACCATGCCAGTTACGTTATGGAAAAGCACCGTATCAATTAAGGGTTAACATCCGACTATTTATTGTTTCCCCAAATTTGGCTGAAAATCCGACCAAGTGCACCATTTTCTTATCTCTGATGGACAGTTTGAGCCTTGAACTTGTTAATTTAACATTGGTTTTGGTCGAGCGGTTAGCCTAGTCAAATTAGACAAACGGTGGAAAAAATTCCTTGAGAATTTTTTTAAAACCTCTCTTTACACTTGGGTTTATAAGGACATTCTTTTATCAGTATACATAACCCCATGTATACAGATAAAAAGCCGGGTCAATTTGATAGGATAGGCGACCAACATTTCAAGCTTTTGATAAAAAACTATTAGGTATTCATGTATTTGTATAATGAGTAAGTAACCAATCCAAAATTGTGCCTACTGAAATAATTCACATAATAATAAAGAATTAATTTTCGTATGATTTTGAAATGTTTAATGTCTAATTAAAAGTTTAAAAATTATCGTTGGATCCGTTAGGTAAATTTCGATGGAAAGAAGCGGGAGATGTTCAAATGTTCGATATGACCAACCTAACGCAACACAAACAACGATGAAATCTCTAGGTTTTAAATTTGTACACATATACCGTGACGTCATCATTCTTAACATACCGCGTATGTTCGTGTATGTTGTAGTATGTACAAATCGAAAAGCCCTCATGTCAGCGATCGTAGGTCCGAAGTGAATGGACAAACAATTAATTGAGTATAAAATTTTGAGAAATAAATTTTATAGTCAAGGTTGCCAAATTTAGTTTTCAAATTTGTTACCAACTTGACCACAATTATTAATAGTCACCCGGTAGATATTAAAATAATCAAAACTAAGTTTTTAAAGTTTTAAAAGCGTCAAATCAGAGTTGGGTCGAGTCTAAAATTTACCGTTAGCATTTAAGGTATGGCCCCTTAATGAGACTCGGCCGACAATCACAAAAAACAATCCTTTTTTTGTAAACAATTATTAGTGTCAAAATCGGATATAAAATTAGTTCAAATCTTCTTAAAAGGAAAAATTGAGCAATTAGATTTACATTACGTACCCGGATTTAGAGTGAGTAATACACCTCTAATTATATAAATTTCTACAATTAAAGATCTACAACGAAAATTCTTTCTCATTTTGACACTGACAATTGTTTATAAAAACAGACCGCAGATAACCTATGCCTTATTCACGTATTGGTGGTCATTCTTTGTAAAGATTTTATACTTTTCTTATCGGTACAAATTAAATGCACAGTATTTTATTTAAGTGACAAGAATTTTTTATCAGTAAAAATAATAATTGGACAGTAAAAATAATACATGCACAGTAAATAATAGCACCTCAAAACTAGAGAGTGTAGAATTCCACATTTCGAGTTTTACGTTTTCGAGTTGAATCGTTCGAGGAGTGTGTTTCCTCTTAGGTTGCTGGGGCAAAGCCCCAGTCTGCAGGCTACCAATTCTACGTCGCTGTAGCTCCATAAAAACCATTGTTCCACATTTCGCGTTTTACATTTTTGAGTTTACTCGTTCGAGGGGTATGTTTCCTATTAGGTCGCTGGGGCAAAGCCCCAACCTGCAAGCCAAGCTACTGACCGTTTATTATTTAAACTAAAACGATTTTTTTACTGGGCAAATTTTATTAAAAACTGTACGTGGTTTGCTAGTCATTTAAAATTTTTACTGTGCAAAAATGAATTAAATACTGGTCATTTTTTATTTTTTACTGATCAAAATCTAATTTATTACTGATCGTTTAATTACTACCCTTTCCTTATTTAAATTTTCGTGAAAACTGTCATAATATAAGCCTTGCCTAATTCCAACTGATAGAACTGTTTTGACTTCAAGTCTTCAGCTTGATGAATTGTGATTGATAATCAGCCTTTTCATACAAGTTAAAACAGTATCAAAGCCCACTATATTTATAAATTCAAATGTCATATGATATTCTGAACAAATTAGGAACAATATTTCACAACCTTCAATCACAATCGTCCAAGAAAATTGTAGAAGCTAAAGGACTCCGGTCGATGGCCCAACCGATTACTCAGTGTTTAATTCCTTCAAGTGTACTTACTATTTAGTTATATTTATTGTTCATAATAGTGACCTACTTTTTTCAGTAAATACAACAATTTCTTCTATTTCACAACCGAATGACACTCGTATGTTCTCAAAAAACAACCTTCAACACAGAACATTTTTAAATGAATCAAAAGGATGCCATTTGAAAGACTCAAAAATACAGTCAACACATTGCCCCAGTGACTAGGTGAATGAACAATGTACATCACGTCCTTCAAGATTAAATTTGTTTTATCCATCTCGAAGATATAGATAGTAATTTATGATGATTATTAAATTGTTATTATTTTAATAGATTTATTGCGGAGGTAAAAACAAATGGTACTTAAGTACACAAATGGTATTTAAGTTTAAAAAATAAAAAAAGTATCAAAAACATTTAAACTTAAAAAATATTTGGGTTTCTCGATTAAAAAAACACTCAAAATAATGACAATATTGGTATGTACCATATTAAATTTAAAAGATACATACAACAGTGATTCGACCAAAAAGAGAATTTGTAACGACATACCTAGATCTTTATGTGAAAGTTTTGTTGTTGTAGTGCATTTTATTTATTTATTTTTTTTTTTCATTAATAAAGGAATGCCCCATTTCAGTGTTCATTCAAATTTCGCTTACAGATTTTTTTCCAGTTGACTACCAAAGATTTTTATAACATATAAATTGCACACGATAACAAGTGCCAAGAGAAAACAACAGACCATTGATGTAGAGAATAGGTCTGAGCCTTATTAAAAGCTTGGATTTTTTTATTACCATTCACCGCAAAACTTCGATTGGTTAAAAAACTCTATCCATGACAACAGAGGGTCTAATAAACCAATTAATTTTAAGTTATTTATAAAAAAAACCTGCGGGGAACCTTATCGAAATCCTTACTAAAATCAAAGTCAAATATGTTTAGAAAATTTCTAGTTCTAACACATTTGTCCATTCATTTGTATACCACAACATATCAGTACCTTCCAGGATAAATCCACGCTAGGTTTCGGAAACAATTTGTTTGGATCACAAATCACAAATTAGTTCGTTTACAATAGCTTTTTCCAAAAGCTCACAGCTAATCGATGATAGACTTATTAGTCTGTAATTGGCCGGATCTAGCTTGTCTCCTGAATTATATTCGTACAGAGGCGTTACTATCGTCTGAAGCCACTCATTTTGTAAGACACCTGTCTTAAAAGACGACGTCATTATTTTTAATAGTGGCAGTGATGAAGATGTAGCGTATTTTTTTAAAAGAGTTTAGCTGTTACATGATCCGGCCCAGATGCTGTATCAGTAGGTAAACGACTAATGAGTTTTTCAAGTTTTCAAGTTCGTTTATTTACTTATGTATTTTTCGAAAAAATTAACCCTGGAAAGTCTAGAGTGGCCATTATACTGAGCGGAAAAAGATGCATTATTGAATATTGTATTATTAAAAGATTTTGAATAGGTTTCCGCAAGAGTATTAGCGGTTTCTCGGTGAAAATTGTCAACTAATGATACCGACACTCTGCTGGCCTTTAGCATAGAAAGCTTTGCGTTTAATTAATAAAGCATTTTCGCATTCACACTTCGCAAGTTTTAATCCATTTGTAAGCTGGTTTGAGAAAATTTAACGAGCAATAAAGTTGTTTTCAGTTGGACATTGTTTATATTTTTTCATATTTTTATATTTTTTTAGATTCTTTTTTATGTGGTAATTATTTTATAAAAAAACCTTTAGTAATCTACGGTTTCTTTACATTTTGTTTGTTTGTAGCAGGCTGAAGTATAAATTTGTATATGAATGGTGCCTGTTAAGGAACATGTCACTAATCCATTGATTGAGAAGAACAGTCATTAAGTTTTTTGTTTAAAGAATTGTAGTTTATCACCCAATGAGTTTGTATTTTATAGTAATTATTTTCGAAGTAGAGTAAAAGCTTGAGTACTGAAATTTATAGTGACATGACCTGGGATGTCGTTACTTATTCATGAAACTAAGTTTGTGTCAGACAATAATAACAGATTCAGTAATGATGTCCTTTGAAACTTTGTCAGTATTTCGAAAATGTTCATTTAAATAAATAACAAATAAATACAATTTTCCAATAAGTGTTTAGAAATTGTGTTAGCTGTATGTATCTATTTGTTAAGACCACTTTATGTTAGTAAAATTAGTTAATTTTTTTAAAGATATTTAGTTATTCGACGGCACAAAAACCAGGAGCAAAATTCAACTTATCATTTTGAAATAAAAAAAAATCATAAGGCTTTGTTATTGTATTGTGTTGTATGCACTTAAGTTGTTCTTACCATCAGTGGTGTATGTTGTAAAGAAATACCTACTTAGATAAAAAGTAAAACAGTAAAAAAATCTATGTAGGTTACTAAAGTTAGTGATAAAAAATTTTAAATAAATGATATATGGCAAAGTTGTCTACAAATTTTGTTTTTTTTTATGTTTAATATTTTTTGAATTCAAAAAACTGCTAAAAACTGATAGCAGGTAGATTTAAAAAAATGTAAAAAATAATTCTGAATTCATCATTGGACGATTATTTAGTCTGAAACATAAAAACAGTAAAAATAACTGAAGAAAAGTTAAATAAATAAGTTCAAAACTCGTAGATTTTTTTAAATTATGACTTTCAAGATTTTTCCCCTAATATACACATGCTTCTTAACAACTGAGTTATAGTGGGCCAGATTTTAAGGCCCTGTGTAAGGACACATTTATCTACGATAGACTGTCACGATTTAAGAAGGTATAGAATTGTTAAGTTCAGTAACAATGTGGGAAATAACAGCCATCAAATAAGCTTTCAAATCAAAATGCTGAAGCTAAGACTTGATTTTTTTGAAACAACTTTATTGAGAAATATAGCCAAAGAATTTTTCGTTTCAGCCCCCTAAAAGTAATCGCAAAAAAGGAAGATGGAATATTTTTTGAAGGTTATTCAAAATCGCTAAGAGATTTAAATAAAAATTGTAAATCATAAAATTTCAAATTAAAATTAACCTTACTCTTGACTTTTTTTGATATTATTTAAATTAGCAGAGTTTAGTAAATGTAAAGAAATATAAAACAATGTAACGTAAAATGATAATATGTACAATTTTAAATAATCGTCATAAACACTTGACTGTCAAGTAAAATTTTATGTTGAATTCGAATCCGAAGGTTGCTTCTTGATTTGAAAAAAAGACGTTTTAGCGAAACGTTTACTAAAACTAAAATTGCTAAAAGTTTTTGATTACACACTCGTATTATTCTTCAAAATAAAGCTAAAAATTTCATTCAAACAAATCACCAATGAATGCAAATTTTAAGGAAGTTACATAAAGCCGGAATAATTACAGTTTTCTTGTAACCTGTCATATTTGTAGTGAAAATTTTGAGATATGAAAAAGTTTCTTATTTTAAAAGATAGACCCCTACAAATGATTACCATTTAAATTTATTAATTAGGGTAGATAGATTTTTTTGATTGATAACCTAGTAAAATATTAAGAAAAAAATGTATTCTAATCAAATAACATACGAGATTGAAAATGAACTAAATTAGAGAAGGTTGGGCTGCGGAATTTGAGCCACATATCAAAAATTAATAGATCAGGATTTAATAGTTACTTAGTCACCGAGTTTGAAATCGGACCCTTAATTGCCGAGTGGATTTTTTTAAACGTCGAGTGACGAGAGGATTATCATCCACGAGATGAAATAAATGAACCGATTTACACGAAAACGAGGTTAATACAATATTTTGTTCTTCGAATTAAACTCAGCAAATTTTTTTAAAATTTGTTAAAAATAATTTTACAAAAAATGCCAAACAGTTGTCAAAACTTTCTAACACAAGAAAAAAAACCAAACTATCACGTCATCTTGTTAGACCTATAATGTATACAAACATCGCTTCACTAACAGCCAAATTTGACGAATTGTCAGTGCTAGTTAAATCCACCCATCCCGCTCTCTTTCTTATTTCGGAAACGTGGTTGACTCCTACTTTGAGCAATTCTATCGTAGCTCTCAGCGGCTACGGCCTTTATCGTAAGGACAGGTTACACAAAAGAGGAGGGGGAGTGTGTGTTTATGTTGCCGATGATATCGCTGAAAGTTTTATAATCACCCCTCTGCAGTATGATCTGGGTGCAATTGACTCGATTTTTCTCAGAATTACTAATAGCAATTGTACTTTAGTTTTTACATGTATATATAGACCGCCTAACTGTGATATGACCGATGACTTGAAGCTATATGATGCCTAAGTTAAGGTCTCCGACCAGTATGATTCTCTCATATTTGGTGATTTTAACATGCCAGATATAGTATGGAGCCGAGTTTCTCCTCAGGCTATCAAGCCATCCTCCCAGCTCTTTTTGGATATCCTTTCTGATTCTCGGGTTTCTCAAATAATATCGGAACCTACGCGCTTTCGGGTCAATCAATCACCTTCGGTGCTTGACCTTATATTGACTACTGACGAATAACTCGTCAGTGGTTTGGAATATCTCAGTCCTCTTGGAAAATCCGACCATACCGTACTGAAGGTTGATCTTCAGCTGTGTTTTGTTGCAGTTGGCCGGGTCAACCGTCAAACTAAACTGTCTACCAACTTCGACGAGTTGAATGAGAAACTCAGTAAGATTAATTGGAATGCAGTGATTTTGAATCTGTCCACTGAATGCATGTGGGAAATTTTCAAAGATACGGTATACTCCTTAGTAAAGAGCTGTTCACGTAAAATTGTGAAGAAACAATCCTCGTCGAAGCCTTGGATAAACAGTAAAATATTGAGGCAAATAAATAAAAAGAGAGCGCTTTGGAGAGCTTATAGGCGCACCGGAAGTATAGTAGACTATCAAAATCATAGGGCTTTTTCAAACAATTTGACGAAGATCATTAGAGATGCTAGGGCACGTTGCGAGAGAAATATTATTAATTCTGCCGATTCCAAAAGACTATTTAAATACATCCGTACCAAACTCAATGGTCCTGTAACCATACCAAAACTTAGAGACGCGTCGGGAGACATTTGTGAGAACGACATTACAAATGCCAACATGTTTGCCGATAAGTTTTGCGAAGTCTTTACTGATGAACCTTCTACCTCAATTCCTTGCCCTCTTACTGCACCCAATGAATCGTGTATCGATAATATATTTATTACGGAAGCCAAGCTACGCGACAAATTAAATAAACTTAAGGTCACTAAATCTCCTGGACCTGATGGTTTAAGTCCTCTGATAATTAAAAAATGTTCTTCGTCACTAACCAAGCCAAACTTTGTTCTATAATGAACCATTCTTTAGCGTCTGGTGAATTGCCAAATGATTGGAAGACCGCCATTGTTAAACCAATATTTAAAAGGGGTGACAAATTTGACCCGCTTAATTATCGTCCCATTAGTCTCACTTCGGTCATTGTTAAAATACTTGAATCGCTCATTTTTGATAAGTTAATAGATTTTTTAGTCACCACTAATAGGATTCCAGAAGAACAGCATAGATTTGTTCCGGGTCGTTCAATTGTGTCAAATCTTCTTTGTTGTTTGGAGGATTGGACCAATATTATTGATGCTAATAAAGCAGCAGATATCATCTATTTAGATTTTTCTAAAGCTTTCGATCGGGTTCCGAGACGTAGGCTTTTGTACAAATTAAAACATAATGGAATCAATGGATCACTGCTTAATTGGATTGAGTCGTTTCTGAGTAACAGAACTTTCAAAGTGTGTGTTAACAACAGTCTTAGCACTTCCAGGCAGGTGATGAGCGGAGTGCCGCAAGGCTCTGTATTAGGTTCTCTTCTCTTTGTTTTATATACTGCTGACATAGGATATAATTTAGCATCTATCGTTATGATGTATGCGGATGATTTAAAGTTATACGGTTGCAGTAGCAATAACTCCGTGCTATCTGATGACCTTTCTAAAATATATGAATGGTCCAAGATCTGGTTGATTCCACTTAATCTTAGTAAATGTACTGTGCTACACTTGGGCAAAAATAACCCCAAGGTTTCTTATACCATCAATAATGTCTCTCTCTCAAATAGCGATTCTTGTATTGACCTAGGTGTCACAATTTCTTCTACCCTTTCATGGACGGAGCATATTAACCGAATTGTGAAGAGGGCAAATCAGGTTTTCTATTTAATTAGTAAATCATTTGTGTTTGCCGATTTATCGTCATCTTCCAAGCTTTACAAGACTTATATACGTCCTATTTTAGAGTTTGGCAACGCCGTGTGGTCTCCTGTGCTACAACGTGACATAAGACTTCTGGAAAAGGTCCAGAGAAAGGTGACTAGGCAGCCTTTTCGCAGTTCTTATTGTCCGTCATATGAGGAAAGACTCACATTGATGCGCCTACCAACCCTGGCCCATAGACGCGTAAGAGGCGACCTCCTGACAACTTTCCAAGCTATTACTTCCAAAAAATCCCCTATACATCGATTATTTAGAATCAATTCTAGTTGTACTAGAGGGCACCTGTATAAATTGCAAAAGCCTAATTTTAAAACAAGTGTCAGGCAGAATTTTATAACTAATAGGATTTTTAATTCCTGGAACGCCCTCCCCTCCAGTGTTGTCACAAGCCCTTCTTCCATGGTCTTCAAAATTCGCTACGACGCTTATTATGCCTCATAACACTAGTATTTTCGTGCACCGAAGTTCTCGTTAGGGAAAAAGTAAGACATTTGAATTTGTTTTCTTAGTTATAACCCCCTAATTGGCGCGGGCACAACAGGTTTCGACCTCTGCCCGATCGCGGAGCCATAATAATAATAATAGTAATAATAATAACTACCGCAAAGGTAGAAAGTAAGAATTTGTCTACGAGTAGGGAAATTATTTAAATTACAAATACACAAAAATTTTAGAAACCAATTTTACATGGAATGACGCGACAACCATGCTGCTCATCTCAAGTTACGACCAATTTAAAAATGAGTTTCACCATCCCAAAAAAAAAGAAGAAAGAATATGAGGTACTATTGCGCAAACTTTTGTAAGTCATAGATATGTGCCCATAACTACTGATACTTTGGATCGCAAATGGCGTAACCTAAAGCCGTATCGTAATACACTAGTATCAATTAAACTAAAAAAAACCGGAAGAGGCAGATTTGCCTGGAAATATTTTTCAGTAATATATGTTTTCAGCGAAGATAGTGCAGTTAACTTTCCAAAAACGGTTTCTTCTATAGAAAGTGGGAAAACTGAAAACACAAGTATTTTTTAACTTTGTAATTTTGGTCTTAGTATATAGTACTACATTTTCTTATAGGTGTAATATTAAGTGCAAGCCCAGATGAAAATAGACAGACTGCCCAAGAACCGCCTCAAAAACCATCAATAAAGAGGAAAAAAGCAAAGAATGGAAGGGGGCTGTACGGTTTAAGAAAAAGATTATTAAACATCAAAAGAAAACTTGTTAAGTTGGGGCGAACAATTATAGAATCGAACCAGATTCAACTAATAAGAAATAATTTATTGGAAAAATTAATAGATAAGTTGTAATTTGTTTTGTTACATTTTTTAATAGTCTCGAAAAAGGGTCATAATATTTAATCTCTTTTGAATACCATGTCGTTGCTCTTCAGGAGCAACGTCATCATTTTCGTTATTGTTCAAAAATTCGTCTACATTTTCAAATTCCTCATCGTCGTTGTCTTTTAGTATTATAAAATTGTGCAAAACACAAGCGGTAGCTACAATTTGTGGCCCAAAATTAGGATCCGATATGTCCAAATATTTAAGCCGACGAAATTTGCCTTTAAGTCGTGCAAAAGCTCTCTCTATAACCAAACGGATGCTGCAAAGCTTATAATTAATTATAACGAATTTGGCCATTTTCTTTAAAAGGTGTTGTTTCTCATGATGGGATATACTGAATCACCCAAAATGTGAAATTCTTCGAGTATCAAATCTTCGCTTGTGATTTGTTCACAAACCGGACTGTTTCTAAATACAGGAGCATCATGAATTCTACCGGGCATGCCAACATTTATATCTAAGAATAGCATTTGATGATTGCATATTCCTCGGAATATAATTGAATGAAACTGCTTTCTATTATAAAAATCAACGGCATTATTTCGCGACCTGAGAACCATAAGGTTCCAACTGACAATTTATTGAAATTTTTAATAATTTTGCACAGGAATCTAGTAGAATAAAGTGAAATGACATGTCATTTACTTCAAAACTAACGAAAATTTGTGTGATAACTCTTGGCTCTATTTGCAAAAAGTGCTGTAATTTTAGAACCAGAAGGTTATAAGTGCAAATATTAAAAATGAGTTTAATAAAATATAATTCTGATAGCAGTGACTCAGATAATATGTCTTTGAACGATTTGACAAGCAGATTAGTACGTGCAGCAAGGTATAATTTTTTTTTGAAGTTTTGCTCTTTAAAAATCTATTGCAGAGTTCCACAGGCGTCCATAGTTAAATTAGTCTCGTACAGCAGTACTGACCTAAGCGATTCAACTGACGAAACGACGAATATAGAATTTCCGACTACTCGTAAACGGAAAAGACAACCAAAGAATTGGAAAAAAAAATAGGAATGAGAGATGTCAACGTGGAGAAAGTTATCTCAACAGTAAAGATATTGTGGTTCCGCAAAAGAAAGTCAGGACAGAGAATGATTGTAATACAACAAGTAAATAGAAATGTAAAGAAAATTTAGATGTAGAACTGAGGGAATCCATTAGGAAAACGTACTACTCAATGAATCAGAACGAAAAATATCTTCTCTTACAATATACTACCCGAAACTTAATTAAAAGGAAACTGAACAAAAATAATAATTATAAATCTTTTTCTTTCAAATATTATTTAGAAAAATGTTCTGCAAAAGTACGTGTTTGCAAAAAGGTTTTTTTTAATGCACTTGTCATTAGTCAGAAACCAGTTTACAACGTTCACTTAAAGAAAAATGACAGTGGTATTCCTCAGAAAAATCAAAGAGGTACTTTTACCAAAGAACGAGTGAGCAAAGAAGCCAAAGATGAGATTAGGAAAGGTATAAATTCGGGGGTTCGGTGTGAACCACTACAGTGCGAGCATTGTTCCCTGGTGACATCCTACAACTAGTAAGCTGTGATTCTTATACTCTCACCTTTATCTTAACTACACCCTTCCCATTATTTTGCCTTTCTCTATCACAAAAATCAATTGTTTTTTACAATTAACCTCGATGTACCTGGAATCTACGTTCCGACGTAGTACCAGGTACAAGTCAAACTAAATAATGCAAAATCCACCCAATGATACCCCACAATTAATCAATCAACAACAATCCACAAACTCCAACATGACGAAACAAACTTACGCAAGCATCTCAAAACAAACCCAAAAGCAATTTTTACCCAGAAGCCATGCAATCGTCATTGATACACTATATGATTTCAAATTAACTGATTATGTAGTCGCTATTGGCACGATAATTGGTCCAAAATTCATAAAATCCGCGTTAAGAATCTACAACAACCGAATATGTATCTATCTCACATCAACGGAACTAGTCAATCAGCTGGTAAACGACAAAAAAACGATAAGAATTGAAGATAAGGAGTTTAAAATTCGCAAATTAATCACACCTGCACAGCGATTAGTAATAGGAAACGTATGCACTTCTATCCCTCATTCCATAATAGAAAATGAAATCGCCAAAATAGGACTTAGAGCTGTTTCTTCTGTTACAACATTACGAGCAAGAATACTTGACGACGCGTCCAGTCACGTTGAAAGTTTCCGAAGACAAGTTTTTGTCACTCCTCCTGAAGACAATTTTGAATTACCTCAGTCAATTGTAATTAATTTTGAAGACACAACCTTTAGACTCTTCCTAAGTTTTGAGGAGATTACCTGCTTCATCTGTAAACAACAAGGTCATTCTACTAACAGGTGTCCAACAAATACTACTGCCAATTCTCAATCTGCATCCGTTCCAAATAACGAAACAATAGATGATGACAATGAAGATGAAGAAGAACCAAGAAATGCTGACTTGGAACCGCAACATGAAACACCAACAAAACCCCATAAAAACAAAAATAAATCAATAAGTCAAAAACGTTTAGCAAGCACCACAAGTGAAGAAAAACCAACAACAACCGAGAAATTTCAAACAAACAAAACTGATATCTTTAACAAACCCAGACCACCTCCAACAAATCTGAGGAAAAAGGCAAAAATAATTCATTTATCGCAAGAGTCACTAGACAATCTAAATATCAATGGCATAGAAGAATTGTTGCAACCAATTAAAAGTACGTTAGAAAGTCCAAACAGTCCATACCCCCTTGATTTCGAACAGCTTTGTGATTTCATCACTAACACAAAACATACATCTGATTTACTTTCTCTAATAAAAGAGTACACAGACGACACTGACAACTTCATAAACATGAAGTTCATGTTTCATAACCACTTTATACAACTCACTTGAAGATCGTAGAATGAAGATAAAATTCACAAAAATTAAGAATAAAGTATTGTCACAACTTCAAGAGGAAAATCATGACTCCGAAGCCGAGAGCACCAGCTCGAGGCTAAGCACGTACTAGTAAAATTCACGTTTCTCCTGCAATGGAACATTAATGGATATTACTCTCACCTACCAAACTTAGAAATCTTAAATTTTGTGCCTACAAGAAACACATTTCAAAGAAAATAACGCTCACAACTTGAAACATTATAAAAAGTATTTTAAAAACAGGAAAAATCAAAACATCGCTTCTGGAGGAGTTGCAATATATATTGACGAAAAATTTAAATCCGAAGAAATACCGTTACCAAACACAGAGCAAGAAGTAATTGCAACGAGAATTTATTTCCCAGAACCAATAACAGTGTGTAACTTTTACATTCCTCCAAACAAAGATATGTCATTCGATGAATTTAGTCAAATTTTAGAACAACTCCCAACTCCTAGAATAACACTAGTCTTTACACGATACCAACAATGACGACCATAAGATCCCCAAATTCCTAACAATCCTAATCCTTAGCTCAATAATCATCCATGCACAAATCATGGAAATTTAATCACGTGACTGACAAATCCTTGCACTTCACATTGGAAAATGTAAAATAAGATAAAATGAGCACACATTGATTCATTTTGTCGAAATTGAATCCATCACAAAATTATTAAATGACACAATAAAGTATTTTAATATTATCAACGCTACATTGATGACCACCTCTTGGAATCATCATTCATCAGCAGAAAAAAATTCAAATAATCACTTGTCAAAAATCTACTAACCCATGCATTACCTAATTATTGAAACCACACATAAATTAAATAATCTTACAGCCCACATTAGAAACAAACGCAAATTAATAATAAATAAACAGACGATGCAGAAAAATACGAAACAGCTTTGCAAATTTTACAAAATAATCATAATTCAGTCAAAGACCAAATGCAACTCTAAATCTTTTTAAAACAAAGTTTAATCGAAAACTATACTATTACTATTACTACGTTAGATCAAAATCAAAAATTAACAGAAAATAGAACCCATTATTTCTCTGATAATATTTACAAAACCTTTCAAGATTTATCTGCATATATTAGAGCTCAAAACACAATAGACCAAATAATCTTAAATTGCCAAAATTTAATTTACTCTTCTTTTAGACAATTTCTAAGACTCTATTAGTTTTGCAAAATTAAATACTTTTAACATAGTTCAGTCATTTCTGTAACAGATTTAAAGAAATTACTATTAAAGTTATTAAATTAAAAACATATTATCTTACTATCATTTAAATTTAAAAGTTTCTTTTACAAATAACAAAATTGTTTTTGCTATTCAGATGCCGATCTTTAATTCTGAAATTTTTGAATATTACTATTCCTCGAATATTCCTCAAAACAACCTGTCCCTAATTCCACCTAAACCTTTTCTTATACTCGGCTCAAATTCTCATCAGTATGAAGACGAAGCTTGCTACGAAATCAAAAACTTACTTACACATCTGTGAAGACAAATTAATTCCGAACCTGGAGAACGACTGCATCCTGTCCCTAATAAAAAACACCAAAGATGACGATAGTGAAACAAATAAGCCAGAACCATGCCAGAACTACCTACTTGTCATTCCAGTAAACCAACCTTTAAAAATCAAATCAATTATTTCAAAACCCAGCATAATTAAAATTCCATTAGGATGCAAAATAAGTATAAATGATTCAATCTTTAAAAACGAAGAAAATCTCGTCCAGGGTGAACCACTTATGCTACCAGAGCTAAAATTGGAGGAAAATAAACAATCACCGTACAGAGTCCCACACATAGTCCTACACCATGACAACCTAGATGAGATATCGAAACTCCACAAAGCTCCAAACGAATTAATTGGGCCAACAATAATTCAATATCAAACACACCACGTATATAATTGTAATCGGGTTTCTTTTCATGATCATTAATAATAAATAATTGGATTATTTGGAAATATAAACCTTGTAGGAAAATAAAGAAGAATGAACCATCCAATTCTAAACAATCGGAAAAAATACTTCCGTATTATTTTCACTATATATACATATATATATATATATATATATATATATATATATATATATATATATATATATATATATAAAGCGTTCATTTAAAAAAAAACTCTAGAGTGCTTTGAAATTAAAAAATAATTGTTTTGTATGTCTGTGATTAATTCGTGCACTTACTTGTCAAATTGAAAGATGTCATAACCTTACTTTTTGACAATTAAAAAATAACACATTTTCGTAAAAATATTTATTTATTAACTATAGAAACTGTTGGAAATGTGTTCCTTGTTGCTCAACACACATAACACAACGCCTTCGAACACTGTTTAACACATTACTCAGTTCAAGTGGATTTTCGTTAATTTCATCAATTTTCTGTTGAATGCGTCGTCTTAATTCATCAATAGTTGGAATTGGTGTAACAAAAATTGAATTTTTAATGCGTGGCCAAAGATAAAAGTCGTAAGGCGTTAAATCACATGATCTTGGGGGATAATCATTTGTTGTATTCCTGCTAATTATTCTGTCATCAAAAAACGTTCTCAGAAAGTCTGAAGTTTCTGCTGTGCAATGCGTTGTTGCACCATCTTGTTGAAACAAACCTTCTCGTAATTTTTCATCGTGAAGTTCTTCGATAAAAGGCGTAAGAATTTCTTCGCGATAACGTACTGCAGTTAATGTTCCTGAAAACTACATCAAACTGTAGTTTTAGCCCTAACATAACGAAAAAACACTCAAGCTTGAAAGAAAATTGGACCGACAATTCTTCTTTTGCTGATAGCCGCCCAAACACCTATTTTTCTGGATAAAGAGGTTCTTCCACAGCTTCATGAAAATGTTCTGTTGTACGCGAGGTGGACGCAGTTCCACGAGACAAGCTCACATTTCAGTGAAGAGGGTTTTTAAATTCTTCTTAGACGATAACCTCAGGAAAAGCTTCTCGAAATTCCTCCAGGCACGGTTGAATTGAATATTTCCAAACACCGTTCACTTTCTCTCCATTTCGGAAATAACTTTCCAACAAAAAGGCTTTTTGTTCACTGGTATACACCATGATTACAAATCAAGAAAACACGAAATTTAGTATTGAAAAATACTGTTTTTTTTATTCGGTTTATTCGGTATATTCGGTTTATGTTCGGAAAACAGAAACAACAACCACAGAAAATCACACAAAAACCAAGCTCGTTTTGGTGGAAACTGGCGAGAACGAAAAAATGTCAGGTTCTGGTTTAATAGGCAACCAACAATACAATGCCAAATTTGTACCATGGGCACTAGCTAAGAAATACGTAAAAAATTCAACGCATGCTGCGAGTTTTTTTTTTAATGAACGCCTGATATATATATATATATATATATATATATATATATATCTCTACTATAAAAGTTTTGTGATTTCTTTTATATACAATGTATTATTGTCCTTTTTTTTCAGTCATACGAATATATATATATGTATTATATATATATATATATATATATAATACATTGTATATAAAAGAAATCACAAAACTTTTATAGTAGATAACCAAGTTTTAGCTTCTGGCGACAGTTGATGGATTTCATTGAAGCCTCCTTGAAAACTTGTAATTTGGCATTCTTCAACAAGATGTTGAAATGTTTCTTCCACTAACGGGAGAGGAGATATGATAATCAGACAAAGTCATTATGTATTCAATATAAATAAATCCAAATATCATCTTTTGAATCTTCATCCCCATTTATCTTAATTAATCAAATACAATTTCATGTATATATTGAGAATAATTGTAGTCACTGTATTGTACTGTATTTAGCGTTCATGATGTTATACATTTTTTCGTAATAAATATATTTTTTTAAATTGTTAAAATTAATAGATTTAACTTCTGTCTACTCATTCTGAAATGAGCTCTGAATAAATCAAGATTTTTATGAAGAGCCCATTTTGAAGGAACAGATAGCAGTGAAATTGGTAATTATTTTTTGGTTATGTTAAACCTCGTTATACCTACAATTATTACAATTAAAATGTTTAAGATTACAACAGAGACCCAAAAACATACCTAAATTTTGAAAATTTTCAGATATCATTTGACTTTAAACAAATGTTTACATCCTCTAACTTCAATGACAGCAACGATACGTACCAATTTAAAGAATTTTTCAACATTTTAGCAAAAAGAAGGAGTCGGTTTACTTTATCAGACTTAAATCTACTGAATTTAATTGATGGTAGCGTTACATCAGGTGTTGACATCTTCTTTAATTACTGAAAGCGAATTAATAAAATCTAAACCTTTGATTGGTTCAATTTACACTCACGTGATCAATTAAACTTACAATTAATTTAATAATTTAATGAGGCTTTAATGAGCACATTAATTTTTTTACTCGTAGGTTCTACCTTAAGAAAAATAACTGCCGCGTAAATTGTGGTTAACAATTACACATACAAAACGATCTCAATCTTTGATGCACTTGATTTTTGCTTTACACTTTTTCATGTTTTGAGTGTAAAATACTCATTCGAGTGTGAGCATATTTGGTATAAAATATTAAATTATTGAATAGATTTTCCTGATTTATGTAATCTTATTAAGTACAGAGTCCCACAATACCCAACACGATGTTTAGAACTTTTAATAGACTGTACTCACAGCACAAATTATGGTTTAAGGCTAGATTAAACGTATTCGTCTTATGGCGTTTTCAATGTAAAAAAATTGTGGCTATAATTAAGTCATTTGAAAAGAAATCAACATCGTTTCGAAACTCAATGCATAAACACGTATAAAGACACCAAGACTTCAAAATGAAAAAACTCTCCGGCCAATCGATAGAGATTTTTATTTCGAACAGCTTGGTATTTTTAGTTTTTTTCTGTTATTAAAAATAAGCTTAATATTACGAAAATTTTTATTCATTGAAAGCACAAAATTTCTTGAGCGATGATTTATAGCAGTTGGCTAGACAAATCCGCAGAAAGATTTACAATGGGGCCGGAGGATCTAGGTCTAAGTAACAGACCCAAGAGTAAGTATAGTCTTCCAACCGAAATAGTGAAGACTGACTAAAGTAATTTATCATATACGACGATGCAGCTTAGAATAGAAGATAATCAGTCTGCAGTAAAATGCAAATTAGGGTTTTTATTCAGTACTGGCGTATTCCAACAACCCGAGAAAATCCTATTATATTACTGCAGGCTAATCATCTGTCCTCAACACCATTATTCAATGATTTATTATTTTAGTCAATCTTCACTAATTCGGTTGGAAGAGTGTAAACACTTGCTAAAAATGATTAGATTTTTCACGTCTCACTTTCTTGTTAGTCTTGTTCATCGAAACAGTAATGACTTTTATTTCCGTTGAAAAAGGAATTTTGTCGAGATTAACAACCAACACAGAGAAAGTTAAACCATGTAACTAGAAAAGAGATTAGCCGCTTAATAATAATTGAAAGGTTTCAAGTTATTTATAATTGGTATTACAATAGGTAACTTGTTTATCTAATAATTTCTTTATCTAAGGCTGGTATTTAGAAAGCACTTTATTTGTGAACACACACCTGGTTAATTTTCTATTACCCAGAAGTTGTTAAGGTAAATTTAATTGGTTTTGGTTCCTCTTTTCCAAAAGTCAAAAGTCACGTCTAGAAGCACCTAACAAAACCCTAATTAATGTGATTTATTTACTAACTTTAATTTAAAACAGTAAACTCGTATTGCGGGACTATTTCCTAAACTATAACGCTTTGGAGCTATTGTGTTTTGTACAAATTTCTATGTATAAATTGATAATAATGATAATAATTATAACATTAAAAAAATTCACACAACTTTGTTTCGTCAAAAAATGACACCTACAATGGCGAGTCATTTCATTGTCAAAAAGGATAGAGTATTGCCCACGATTATGTCAGAGAAATGTCAAAAGTATTCGCCATTGTACACTGTTATTCTTAGTAAAAACCTAATTTACACTTTGTTAATTTTTAAAATATAGCAAATAATATGCTAAAAAGGAATGTCTTAGTTTTCAAAGGCCTCAACTGTGTGCATGCTAGATATATTATGATTATGACACTAAAGCAATAATTATAACGTAATTGGTTTTTAACGTAAATGATAACGTAATTTAATATTTTTGTATTTACAAGTTGTTATTTAACAACTGACATTTCTGCTTACTGTTTTTAACAGTACACTTTTTAGTAATTAAAAAATAAAATTAAAATTAAGTAAAAAAAAGATGACTGGCAATTGCATAGTTGAGTTCTTTGACCCTAAAAATTTTGTTCTAAATTTTCTACTCTACAGTGACCATAGGTATTTAGAGTGTTATTCGTTACTATACGTTATTCGTTTTTATAAAATTTATATTCTTCGGAAAGTATAGTTATTGCTATTTAAAAGAGAAAACACCAACACCCTACCCAGATTGTGATTTCTGTTAGTTAATAAATTTCTACTTTGATTTTTTATTGAAAATATATGGATCTTTCTTTTTACGCATGTTTCATTGCATAACACCTATGTTTCCAACTACAGTCAAATCTTTTAATTCGACCATATGTTAATCGAATCTTAAATTAAAATTAAAATTTAATTTATTAAACTAATTCAGTAATCCGAAAAATTTACAATCCAGAGAACGCCTTGAAATAGTTTCTTTTCATCGCGATTGTCCTGTATTTTATAACGTTTTTCCTTTTTCATTAAATAAACACTTCAAAAAAATTAAACTGTTCAAATTGGGAACATCTTCTTTGGGCATACAAATATCAAATAACACAATCTAGGTAATGTTGTCAATCACAAATACATTCTTTGTTGTGACATCAACTTATCCACAGAATTTTAAGCGCCCTAAACCGGTCGGGCCAACAGTTTTATGATCGACACCCCGAAAGCGAGTTCAAGATTCCTGTTAACCTAGCCATACGCCTTATAGTCGTATGGTTAGAGTGGTGAACAGTGAATTTTCTCGTGAATTGGATATATTCAACTGCTTGTTGAACCAATTAACAAGTAGTCTGCGCAAAAGAGATTCTTAAGTTTAGTTTGTGTAGTGCCATGTAAGAATTGTACTTGTTTTATTTTATAATGCCCTGCTGGGTTTGTTGTAACCTTTTGGCAATAAAACATTAATAATATATTGAAAGTGAAGAAAGTACAACTGATGTTGCGACTAGCATTTTAAATAAACAACTGTGTAAAAGCATAAAAACAAAACTTGAAAAAAATAAGATATTTTTACCAATTATCATGTACAATGATGATTTTGAGTCGTGCAACCCTTTGGGAAAGGGAATTTACAAAATTGAGGCCAATTATGTATCACTTGCCCGTGTTCCACCGCAATATCATTCCTTACCCGAAAATATTTTTCTAGCCCAATCATTTCATTCTTTAGACAGAAGTTTATTGAAAAACTTATTGAAGAGTTTATTTTTTTCAGAAACTGAAAGAATTACAGTAACAGTGAATTTAAAAAAAGTTAAAGTTTACTTTAAATTGGTATCGGTGTTGGGTGACATGTTAGGTCTTAATTCAGTTCCAGGATTCCAAAAAAGTTATAACGCAAATTATTTTTGTCGCATTTGTAAAAGTTCAAAAGAAGATACCAAAACAAACTGTAGAAAAATTTCTGATATTAAGTAAAAAAGAAGATTATTATGACGGATTAAAAGAAGTAAAATACAGAATAAAAAAAAAATGTTTTTTTCACCGTATTCCATATTTTCAGGTTTGGAATAATGTTTCTTGTGATCTTATGCATGATATGCTGGAAGTTATATGTCCTCATGAAATGGGTCTGATATTAGATTTTTTAGTATAAAAAAATATTTTACATTAGAACGTCTCAAAAGCAGAATTAATTTTTTTTAATTTTCAGAATGTGGATATTTGGTATTGTCACCCACTATATATAAACCAGGATTTGTATTGCAAATATACTAGTTATCAAAAAAAAAAAAAACGGAACACATAGAAATTGTGTTGGTAAAGAACTGAAACTTTGTGAAAATGTTGTTACCCACTCAAAAATAAAATTGATAACAGTTTCTTAGCCATTCCTCAAAAAACAACCCCTTTAAGGAGGTTTTTCTAGTCTTTCTGGGGTTCACTGATACGCTTTTTCTGTTGGCGATAAGTATGGAAAACTTTGTTTTCTGTGTATATTGGGCACTAACAGTATGCCTCCCGTACGAAGACAGCCACGTTACCAGCAGTTAACCCCTTTTGAGCGGGGGCGAATTGTCGGGCTACGTGAAGGTGGAATGGTCGGTTCGGGAAATTGCAGATCGTGTGAAACGTGGAGTGGCTACTGTCCTGCGATGTATACGGGCATGGGAGGAAGAAGGGAGAGAGCTAGAGGTTCTGGACGCCCAGGAGGTACTACCGCACGCCAGGATCGGTACCTCCAATTTTTAGCCTTTCGAGACCGGCATGTTTCCACACGGCGGATTGGTGACCAGTGGTATGCTGCAGAGGGTCGACCAGTTACAATGGCAACTGTATATAGACGAATCAAATCTTTCGGGCTTCACTGTTATCGTCCGCATTTGGTACTCCCCTTAACTCCTCAACAACGACAACATCGACTTGACTGGTGACGCGCGAGAGAATTGGGATCCAGAATGGAATTCGGTGGTCTTTTCGGATGAATCGCGGTTTTGTATGGGCACGCATGATGGTCGACAAAGAGTTAGAAGGGTACGTGGGGAACGGCGAAACGTGGCCTTTTCTGTGGAACGCCCTGTAGCTCGAACTGTGGGTGTCATGATTTGGGGCGCGATAGCCTATGGTAGTAGGTCACCCCATGTTTTTATTGAGGGATCTATGACTGCCCAGCGCAATGTACAGGAAGGAAGTTCTGGAACCTGTCGCAGTACCATATGTGCAAACTATTGAAAACGCATTGTTTCAACAGGATAACGCCACGCCACACTCAGCACGCTTTACGTTGAGGTACATAGAAGAAGTTCAGGTGCAAATTCTTCCTTGGCCGCCTCGATCGCCTGACCTCTCGCCGATCGAGCACATATGGGATTCGATAGGTCGGCGAGTGACGAATCTACCAGAGCCCCCACAAACGCTAGCTGACCTGCGACGCGAAATTTTTACTGCATGGAAAGCACTGCTCCAAGACGAAATAAATCATGTAATTCGGAGTATGCCACGGAGGGATGCAGAGTGCATACATGCACGTGGGGGGCCAACCCATTATTAAGTTTTTTTTGTTAAAATTTCTATTTTTCAATTACACTTTTTTCATCATTTATTGTTTACTTTACCACCACTTTATATTTTTAATTTCATTAAATTCAACGCATTATTTCTGGGTGTTCCGCTTTTTTTGATAAGTAGTATAAGTTTTGCTGTAATTAAAGATATAATTGTGAAATCCAAAAATATTATTTTTATAGTTACTCCACTGTTTGTTGTTGGTTTATATTGTCTCATATTCGAGCATATGAGATACAGGAATTACATAATTGTGAATCTCAGACTCAAATGTGGCATTTCCAAATATTTCTACAAACTGCTTTGCAGTATACACTTGACAGCCAATTACATCAAAGTTATTGCAATGAAATGTAATTAACAGAAATGTTCAACACTTTGTTATAATATTATGTATACACCTACCTATATAATATTTTTTCTACTCCCATCAGTGGCGGCTCGTCAGGTGAGGCAACTGAGGCCGGGCCTCAGTTAATTGAAACGATTTTTTTTACATAATTTTGTTTTTTATAATTATTATCAATCAATCATTATTTAAATCCAAATTGCTTCCTAGTGGAGAGAATTTTCGTTAAAAAATGTTCCAGTTCCGAACATGCTTCCACTTTAACGTTTCACAACCAGCATTCTTGCCCAACGCCAGCGCTAAGGTATCATCCTGTTACTGTTTCATCTAAAGAGACGTGAGGCAGATAGTGATGTCACAAGTATCGACGTAAATATCGATACATCGATATTCTTGTTTTCGATGTCTGGTATCGATGTATAGGATTTTCAATAAAGTATCAATGTTTTTGATTTTTTATTTGTAAAATAATGGTCAAGCGACTTAAAAACTAGAATTTTATCAGTAATTAACTAATTACATTTATGGTTTTAACTTTATTTTTTTGTCAAGTTTTTATCGCCGTTTCTTTGACAGTTTGACATTAACGGTTTAGTCTGTTAAAAGCTAAAGTCCCTAACTTATCTCAAGCCCGTTTTGACAACACTGACAACAGATAGTTTTGACATCGTTGTTGAGAAATATCGGTTAGGCGGTAAGTAAAAATAAATATCCATTAGCATACACACCAATCATAAATTAATACTGTTATTTCTATGTTGTTGTAGGAGCCATTATGGCGAGTAAATCAAAAAGCGAGGTGTGGGGTTATTTCGAGAAAGATATACTGACAAACGAAGCCACGTGTCTCTGTTGTAAAAAAACATACCAAACAAGCGGAAATACGTCGAATTTGTGGAATCATATAAAAAAGGTTCATAATATTGAGAATGAGAAAAGAACTCTTTCAACGGCTGATACCGTTAGTCTATCATCAATGTCTGCAATGTCATCATCGGGTGATTTTCAAGAATCAGAAAGTGCTAGTCATGAGAGAAAACAAAAAGTATTGGTTTTGGATTCTTACTTTTATAAAACTTCGACTCAAAAAAAGAAAGAAATTGATAACTTGGTGATAGATATGATTGCTTTAGATATGCAACCATTGTCCATAGTTGGTGATGTTGGCTTCCAACAGTTAATTAATAAACTTGATCCTCACTATAAGTTACCATCGAAAACACAAGTGAAAGAAGTGTTATTAATAACCACGGCGATGTAATGAAGTAAAAATTAAACTTAAACAGATTCTGGAAGGTGTAAAATATGTGAGTTTGACGACAGACTTTTGGACTTCTTCGTACTCAACTCAATCCTATCTAATACTAACACTTCATTTTTTGTATAAGGAAAAGCTTCTAAGCACTTGTTTTGGAAACAAAAAATTGTACAAGAAGCCACACAGCAGAAAATCTAAGTACCTACATACAGGTAAGACATCCATCAAGTAGTCAATCAATAAATTTATTTTTATTTTATTGAGAATTATAAAGAAGTGGAATTTGAATGAGAAAATAGCAGCAATAGTAACAGACAATGCTGCAAACATAAAAGCTACTGCTAAAATATTAAAGATTGAACATTTACCATGTTTTGCACATTCAATTACTTTAGTCGTTACCGAAGCAATTGCCAATACTCCAGAATTAAAAGCAACATTACAAAAATGTCGAGACATTGTTGGGTTTTTTAAGAAAAGCACAAAAGCCACCGATTTTCAAAGGGATGAACAAAAAAGGAGAAACGAACCTGAACTAAAACTTATGCAAGTAAGATTGTATAATCGATTGTAGCTATACCAAACGTATTACATTTTTGTTTCAGAACGTTGCTACACGATGGTATAGTACGTACTTGATGATTCAACGAATTCTACAAATTGGGGATAGCTTGACTGTTGCCATATTGAACATTAAATCTGATTACACCCCGTTATCACTAGGAGAAAAATTGAATTTAAAGGAACTAATGGAAACTTTGGAAATATTTTTCCATGCAACGGAAATCATATCTAGGGATTATGTTACAAGCTCTTTGGTGGTACCAATTGTCACGGGAATGTATACAAAGTTAAATGAAGTTGAAAGAAATCTTACAGATTCAGGTTCAGAAATTAGCAAGAAATTTCTGGCTCAAATACGGAATCAATTAGATAAGAGACTTGCGTGTTTTGAGGCAAAAACAATTCCCAAATTGGCGTGTTTATTCGATCCGAGATTCATGACTCTAGTCTTCAAAAATAAAGATAATTCCCTTAATGGACAAGCCTGTATTCAGTCAGAACTTAAAATTAAAATATTAAAAGACATTAAAGGCAATGAAAATTCATCTATTGACAGTATTGACCAATTGCCCACCATAACGAAGAAGACTGATAAAAAGACTGATGACTTTTTTACTTTTTTGAATGACAAGTTAGCCGAAAAAAGTATCACGGAAACTCCAACTACCAAAGCTGTGATTCAGACAAGGCAATACTTTGAACAAAGCTGTTTAGAAAGGTCTGAAGACCCAATTAAGTTTTGGACCAAAAGTAGTCTGAAACCATTGGACGAAATAGCCTTAAAGTACTTAATTATACCGGAAACTTCAGTACCTAGTGAAAGACTTTTCTCAAAGTCTGGGGAGTTAATTTCCGCCAAACGTAATCGCTTAAAGCCTACGACGGCCAATATGTTATTATTTTGAAACTACAATTTAAAAAAATTGTAGATTTTGATTTTTTTATTTGATTTTTGTTTTATAGAGTTTTATTTTTTACTTTTTGTTTATTTATAAAGTTTATTTTTTGACACTATTTTTGATTGTATTCAAAGTTGAATAAAAGTTTAATATATCTATAATGAAAATTTTTCTTACATAAACATGTATCGATATGTCGATATTATCCATAGAAAGTGCATCGATATGTCGATATATATTTTTTGTTCGATACCGTCTTCACTTGAGGCAGAATTTTTCGAAGTTTTGCGCATGCGCAGTACGGTCTGTTAAAGCGAAAGAGAAGAAACATGCATCAATGTTTCTTCTTTTATTGAAGGCTGAGATTTCGGAGCCTCTCGGCACTCTCCGCGTCAGGGCGAACATCGTCGTCGGGAATCAAAGGAATGCTTAAGGATAAAATTTCGTATTTCCTTACCTCTGTCTGGATGTTAAATCGGCACTAGATCACGTCCACTGCAGTAGTCAGTCTTGTATTGTCAGATAGCATTGGTGTAGATGAGTAGGTGTTTAGGAATCAGGAACAGGTAAGATCAAGATGAATCCTCAATATGATTCTGTAGTACTGTTGCTAAATATACCATTTTCTCGACGTAAAGAGATTGAAAAACGTCAAATTTTGGAGTTAGGACGACCAAGTCCACGGTTATGTATGGTCAAATTAGCTGGTTCACATTCGCGATCTTTTCAAAATTCGTGGTATGCTAGTCATACTTGGTTATGCGGTAGCATTTTTAAAGAAAGTTTATTTTGTTGGCCATGCCAATGTCGATTGGCAATGTAAAAAATGTGTGGAGTTCCGGCAATGGTTTCAAGGACTTGAAAAATTTTTCATGCGAGGTAAAGTTACATGAAGCATATAAAAACATATAAAAAATTGCATTGGTTTAAAACGAGTTGAAAAAAATACACTTAGCGTCGCAGAAGCATTACAAGAACACTCTAATTTCAACAAAATTCTATTCAATGAAAATGTTAGAAAACAGACTCTTAATAGCATATTTAATAGACGTAACATTGCTTCTTGGGAAGCAGGAACTGGCTTTTCGTGGGCACAGTGAAACTGACGTCAGTTAATCAAGGTAATTTTCGGGAAATTTTCCAAGTCTTGATTAAACGTAACACGGAGCTAACTGAACATGTTTCTAAATTTTCCAATATTTTTACCAGTCAGTCGAAAACAATTCAAAATGAATTAATTTCTTGTATAAGTGATCATTTAAGGGAACATATATTTAATGAAATTACAACCACAATTTTTTTTTGCTGTAATTGCGGATGATACAACCGATGTTACAGAAAAATCGCAGTGCTCTCTTACAATTAGATTTGTTAATAATGCCACAATTCAAGAACGTTTTTTTGGATTTTTTGATGTGAGCGCTGATCGATCTGCGGAATCTCTTTATCTTGTTTTGATGAATGCTTTAAACAGATTCGATATTAAAAATAAACTTGTGGCTCAAAGTTATGACGGTGTTGCCGTTATGGCTGGAGAACTTTATGGTCTGCAAGCCAAAGTTAAGTCGGTTTGTCCACTAGCTCTGTTCTCACAACTCACTGTTGTGCCCATCGATTAAATTTAGTTTTGCAACAAGGTACAAATTGTATTTCTAAATGTAGAATTTTTTTTGCAATCCTTTTAGGTATTCCGTCATTTTTTCATCAATCGCCGAAAAGAACCTTTGTTTTAAATAACATAACTGGTAAAAGTGTACCGAGGGCTGGCGTGTACACGTTCAAAGATCATTTCCTTAGTATCCGCAGAATGGGACAATTTCATTTGCGTTTTTGAAGAAATTATGAACAATTCAACATCAGGAGCGGAATCCATACGAATGGCAAAAGGATTTTTGAAGAATACTTCTGACTTTGAATTTGCACTATTAACATTTATTTTTCATGATATATTTGCAATCACCGATGTGTTATTTCAAATTTTACAAAAAGTTTTAAACATTTCTTACTGTCAAGATAGCATTAAAGATACGGAAGACCGCATAAATACACTCAGAACAGAAGAAGTTTTTAAAAAAATATTTAATATTGCAAAAAAATTTACTGGTTTACCTTTTAATAAACGTAACAGTTCATCCAACGAAATTGAATATTCAATGAATATAAAGTTTTATATTATGAAATTTTAGATTCTATTAAAATGCAGTTGAATACGAGGTCCTCTTTAGGACCTTCTTTTTTTTTTTTCTTTAGTAGATTCATCACAATTTTCAGAATTTGACAAAAAATTTCCTTCTGCATTTCTATTAAAATTAAATTCTATTTACCCAAACATTTTCGATCTAAGTCGTTTAGAAAATGAGTTAGAGGTCATTTACCGGGACTCTCAATTTTCTGAAGCAGAGCCCATAAAAATTTTGGAACTCCTTGACTCTGATTATAAAGACATCTTTTCCGAAGTGCGAAAACTTTTAATAATAATTTTGACAATTCTCGCAACTAGCGTTTCAGTAGAAAGAAGTTTCTCCTGTTTAAAACGTATTAAAACATACCTGCGTAACTCCATAGGACAAGATCGACTTAACGATTTGGCATTTTTGTCAATAGAAAAAGAATTACTTAATGATATGTCAAAAAATCTCAACTTTTATGAGGAAATCATTGATAAATTTGCTAATCTAAAAGAGCGTAGAATTGTTTTAATTTATAAGAAAGAAATCTTTAATTATAGTTAGGATTTTGTTTTGTTTTTTGTTTGTTTTTGTTTTTGATTTTATAAGAATTTTTATTTTATTGTAATAGCAAAGAAAAAAGTGCTTTAAGCTGTTTACGGGTAAAGTAGGGCTGTCATGGCGATGCGATCAAAAAGTCCTATCAAGTAGGCGTATCACTTTAGAAAGTGTGTCCGGTATTATTAGTTCAGCCTGCTGTCAAAATTTAAACTGAAATTACCTTAAACGTAAACTGTTAGATGGCGTGAATCCGTGACACAAATAACACCCGAGCGCTAGACGACCCGTAAATGGTGCCTATGTGGCAAAACTGGATTCCAACAACAATTTAATTTGCTTAATTTTTTTGATATTTTTCCTTTGATATTTGGCTTGAATTCCGCAGACATACGTTCTTTAATTTCTAAGCTTACTTGATAGAAGGACTTTTTAATCGCTTTATATTTTATTATATGTAAACAAAATAAAAGAATACCTCTATATTGTAATAAAAATAATTTGTTAAATTAAGATTCATGATTTCATGTACTAATTTTATTAACCAATGATGTGTTTGTGTTTGTGAATCACATTAGTTTGTGCGTAACTATATAAAAATTATAATAAACAAATTATACGAACTTCAATCCTCTGACAATAAAAGCAGAACGAAGGCGTAAATTTGGTGAGTATTTGTAGTCAATATTAGTAATGTAGTAAAACTAAAACGTGTACTATGCCATGTATCATGAACTCCGGTCACGTGTTGTCATAAACCAGGATTAGGGATGGTTACGTCCAACCCCTATTGCACGATCTAATGTTATGAGGTGTGTCCCGGATGGAGTCAGGGTAGTGAATGCCATCCGAAGACCAGGAGGACTGTAAAGTTGACCTATTGCACAATCTGGTGGAGGTTATCCAATACTAATCAAAGGATGGTGGATTCCACCCTATTGCACGATTGAGTATTGAAGGAGCTGCAAGATCAGGTCGGCGTGGAGGCTAACCAGGTGGGGTTTAGCGGGCTGACCATTGCACGATTTGTACAGTTCAGTGTGAGAGATCTGGTTATACATGGTTCCTAAGAGTTGTTCTTAAGTTAATGTTTAATTACCTTTAATGTTAAGTCTTGTAGTTGTTGACATAAATACTCAACAACCCTTTTTACTTCATTACAGAATGAAGTCTGAGCTGGTTGGTCTATCCGCCGGAACGGCCTGACGAAAGAAGTTCCTGACTTGTGATTTGAATTATTATTGACAATGTAATTAACGCCTCAATAAAATATCTATATTACAACATTGGAATAAAAATAATTTGTTAAAGTAAGATTCATGATTTCATGTTATAAATTTATTAATCAATGATGTGTTTGTGTTTGTGAATCACATTAGTTTGTGCGTAACTATATAAAAATTATAACAAACAAATTTAACGAACTTCAATCCTGACAGACGAAAAGCAAAACGAAGGCTTAAATTTGGTGAGTATGGTTTCTCACAGAGTGTTTATAGTCAATATTAATTAGTTGAAGTGGTGAGTGTTAATGTATTAAAACTAGTTCTTGTTCTTGTAAAATGCCATATATGAACTCCCATCAATAGGTGTGAAAACCAGGATTAGGGATGGTTACGTCTAACTCATGATACTACAGTCCGGGACATTTCTATTTGGACATAAAAAATTTGAATTTTTTGACATTTATACGTGTATTCAGCGTCTATGTGAACAAAAAATTGTTCTCTCTCTCATTCTGTGGTCCTTGAGCTTTAATAACAGGGACATTTTTTAAATTGGTAGCATTAGAAAATGACAGTAAACAGCTGACTGATGTAAACAATAACACAATAACAAAGGAAATGTTATAATTTTAATCTATATAACCAGTGGCTGTTTTAAAAGTGTGTACTAATGGGATAATAACATATTTACGCAAGTATTTTTGAAGGTAGAAACATTACTTGTCATATAACAACTACTCAGATTATATGATGAGACGGGAATGGCACAATACAGAATTGCAGTCAATGATTGTGCTGGAGAAAGCTGCTGTGACGTACTGACAGTACTGACTATCGCTGGTTGTACGATTTGTGCAATTTGTGATATATTTTGTGTGAAAAACTGGAAAACAAAGTGCATAACTGCATAACCTCACTTATCGCAGTTTTGCACATTTTGATGATGGGAATTGCGGTTCAAGTAATTATGAGTTATAGATGGAGCCCACTGTTTACTTCAAAGTAAGTTCACGAGCTTTACAGATACTTTCTTTATGTTTTTGTCTTTTCTGGTGTAGAGGGTTAACTTTTCTATTTTCATATAAAATTCAAACTAAACGAAATCGAAAAGCTTAATTTTGTCATGTTTTTTATTAATTATTAAAAAATTTATTTAAAAAATCACAGATAGTGTTTATAATTTGCAGCTGAAACCTTTTGGGTCCACTTTTTTCGTTATTTCCTGGCAGCCACTCTTGTTTCAAGCAGAATGGGTGTAAAGTTAAAAATAATCCCGTAAAATTGTTAATATAACTCCTTTGCACTGGCATGGCATGTATTTGAAAACTTACGTTTAACAAATACGTCACAAAGTCTCAGGCATCGTCGAAAAATATAATAAGGGCTTTATAACAAGAAGCGCTTTCTCATTTTACTGTGGACGTGTGGAAGAATAGTGTGAAATATTGCGAAAAAACAACTTTTACTCTTATGTACATTTTTGTACGTCTCTATCTGAGAGTAGTCGTCTTGTATAAAAAATATAGCCTACTAATAAAGGAAATTAAAGTGTTTTTATTTCTGGGTTGCCCACAATTCCACTTTGCCCTTGTCTGACAATCAAGACACTGATAATGAAATTGGTGTAAGTGCATCGAATACAAATGTGTTGAATAGATGAATAAAAGAGAGACAACTGCTTTTTTCAAAAAGGCCATTTCAAATTTATTCAAAAAGCACAGCCCCATTGAAAAGGGTCCATTCACGATGAAGTTTGGCTTCCTGCATGACATAGGTCTCGGGCACCAAGATCACTGTAAATGGTCTAAATTGGTCTTGCATCTCTAAGACATGGACTCACTAAGAGCGACTTCTGCAGTAGGCTTGAGACCTGCCTGCCTGTCTCGCAACAATCTCTGCACTATGATTCCAAATCATTCTATAAAACGCTGTCAATTACAAGCCATGATATGAGGCATGAGGCCGTCTCAGTGTATGTCTTGTGGTGTACATTGAAACTGTTTCTTAAAGAACCCATTCACAATGAGATCTGCTTCGCTACATGCGGCGCGACAGGACTCAAAGACTAATCCTAAAAGACACAAAAAAACTGACACAGTTTATCATTTTAAGCCATTGACAGCGTTTTCGAATGTTGGTGCAAAGACTTGTCGCGAGGCAGGTTTCAGCCTTCCACCAACGTCAGTCTCAGTGAAACCCTCTCAAAGTGATCTCAGCGAAAACCATTCACAATGAGATTGATCTATGAGGCCTATGTCGTGCCGCATGCAGCGAGATATGTATCATTGTTAATGAAAATAGGGCCTTTTTTGTTGTTTAAAGTCGTTTTTTAAAACTTTTGTGGCAAATTTTACTGATGGCAGAGAGGGGGCATGCAATTGGAACATGACGATGACTGCCCTAACAGGCACTTCGAGGCTTTTATGGCATTTTTAATGCAAATTTCAACTTTAAACCTGAAAGTCATACCAAGGTCAAACATAACCTCAACAGTAATCCAGCAACGGTACTTCAAAGCATTTGAAAGTTTCTCCATTTGTTTTTAAGTGTTCTATTTGGTACGTTTTGCTGTACTGTACTACAATAAAGAAATATTTAAATTTTTATTATTGTTTACATTTGTCACCTGTCAAACACATCAAACAACCAAGTTCCCTAAATTTGAGCTCTTATCTAGTTTTTGTGCTCTATATAGTCTCGCGTCAACGTATGCTCTATGACGTATCTCATATACAAATGTCCCGGACTATATGACTCTTAGAGATCTGATATTGGGCACCCGGTATGTCCATCTCATCGTCTGTTTCGCTTGAATGTGACGTCACGTGCCAAAACATTGATCTTAACGCAAAAAAAGCGATTAAAATCGCGTAGTTTTGTGTCAATGTGATAATTTATTGTGTTTTCCGAAGTCTACATATTTACAGTATGTTGCCAGTTGTAATTAATTTATATTTTAGGTTTTACTTGCTAAAATTATCGCAATCTAAGGCTTTGTGGAAAAAATTGTGTTTGACCGATTGCATTGCAATTTTTATAGGTATAATATTAACGCTAACGCACATAGTTACACAAGTTTTTGCATCACCAGACTCTGGAATATACTTTCCAGGGACCTCAGAATTAAAAAAAAAAACAAGGAACCCTTCTAGGACTCGTTCGGAACTCTGCTAGAGAAAAATTACAAATACTATCTAAGAACGTATATCTGTCCATTTTAACAAGACGCAGTAGCATTTTGAAAAAATGGTATTGATATCAGAGGAGAAAATACTCTGTACTAGTAATTTAGTTTTATTTGATACAAACCAAAATGCATTTTTGTGTGGGAATATTTTTTATTGACTAAAATTGCTCTAAAATTTACAATGAATACTTATAATTGCAAACCTATTGTCAATAACAAATGATCGTCTTGATATTTTATTTTCTATATGAACAAATCCACGAAATCAATTTAATATTATTAGTAACTATTATTTATTTCAACAATAAACTAAAAACGTATTTAAATTTAATATGAAAGTGCGATGTAATCAAAAATGCCTTGAAAAAATTATTTTTTTTAAACGTTGAATGGTAACGAGAGGTTTTTTCATCCACGAGGTGAAATAAATGAACCGATTTACAGGAAAACGTGTTGAATACAACATTTTATACTTCGAATTAGACTTAACAATCCTAAAAATTGCTCTAAATATGTTAAAAAAAATGTCAAGTTTCGTATTGAGAAATCCCAAACAGTTGCCAAAACATCCTTACATAGGAGAAAAATTGTAAATTTTGACAGTATCGAAGAATAAGAAAACATTATATACTTAAAAATCACATAGATAAGCCTTAAAAAATATAAATAATATGTATACTTACATACACACTACCTAGAATAATTACATAACATTGCTTTAGGTTTTTAAAAATGGTGTACTGTGCCGTTTTCGGTTGTAAAAACAACAGCAATAAACTGAAAGCTAAGAAAAACAAAGAGAGTGAAGAACCACAACAAATAATAATTTGTTTTTTTTATGAAGGAGAGAACCAAAACTCGAAGTCGCCCCCCAAGAAATTTATTTATAAAAAACAGGGACAATTGTTTCGGGGTAACTACCCCATCATCAGCCAACTAACACAGATATTTTCCATAAACAAATAGAAGAACTTTATTTGTCCATGGATTACAGAATTTTTTTACTATTTTTACCTTCATATGTAACCAGTTCTCTACCACACACCATTGAGTTGGTGCGCCAGTTTTTGAGCACGCTGTATATGTATATATATATATATATATATATATATATACATTTGCGGAATTCGAGATCACTTTTTGTACATACATGCGGAATCCGAGATCTTGAGATCCGGAGGGCGGATCTCAGAACGAACAGACCAGTTTTTCGGCATCTACGGGGTCCAGAGGTGCAGGAGACGGAATATTAGCCGGATCTCATTTTCCGCATTTACACCTAGATGTATATTATTTGTAGTTCCGAGTTTGATACCCTAGGGGTAGCGTCGATCGTTTTTGTATAAAACTTAAGAGGCACAGAAGACCAAATCGAGATCTGAAAATGGCAACACCGTGTGGATCTCGAATTTCGCAAAAATACCTCAAAATGTGTATATGGGTGGATCTCTATTTGTGCATAAATGCTTTAAAAGTGAATTAAATTATATACACAGGAAAGTTGATTCCATAGATCAGTCTATGTGTACCAAAGATGCAATAGATGGTTTAAAATCCCAACACCAATTGATATAATGATTGTTAAAATTGAATAAACAATTTAGCAAGATGCAAAATTATTTTTTTGATATTTATTAACATTCTAAAATTGAATTTATTGTTTATTATTGTTATATTAGGCGTTTACTTAACAGAAATTTAGAAACACTTTAGAATACATCCCTTTGGATTGATAAATAAAAAAATGCGTTTTATTGTCATCCTGGTAAATGGTTTATCATATTATGCTTTTTAACAAAATTTGGAGCTACTTTTAGCAAATATTAAATACTAATGAAAAAAAATGAAAAAAACGTTAACATCTTCTTTTTATACGAAATGATTTAGTTTCCATTTGGTGGCAACAAATAAATTTGAATGAAATGTTGACTTAACAAATAACGATATTTTAATATTCAAATTTTCTGAACAACTAAGGCGATATTGTTCAGTAATTTGTTGTGGGTAAATTGTGCTTTAACGTTAGATAAGGAAATTATAAACAATTACTCGAAAAGTTATCTGTTTAAACCAATATAACAGCCTGAAAGTTGAGCGGCATACTTCGTTAATATTTTCAGTTTTAATTATTTTTTGGCTTTATTTAAGCACGTAGGAACATTATTTTTAGATACACATATTTGTAGTAATCTCCTTAATCTTAAAAAAAATAATATTGCAAGAAATTGCAAAAAAGAAGAAAAATTCGGAAAAATTGTAATCGACATCCCATTTTAGTAAATAAATCTCGAGTAATATCAGCAAGATGCAGTAGGGAGATTTTTCTCAATTTTAGACACACGAAGTTATTGTTAAACGAAAACATTCTATTGAATAAAAGGTAAACATCCTTTTATGACACAATTGATTATTTTAATCTGATTTATTGACAATAATTTTTAATTTAATTGTTATAAAATAAATAAAGATATTTCCGATGGAAAATAATAATATTTCTGAGAAAATAAGTGATTTTGAATAGTAATTTATTGGACCTAAAGCTTTGCTAAAGAATTTGTTAAAAACAACCGAAAAAAATAACCATTTTTAGCTATTACTTATTAAATAATATAATGGAGTTCTAAAACATTTATTTAACTTGTTTTGTTGTCTGTATGCTTTATATTTTACGAGTTAGATTTGAGAGGATTTTTGCTTCAGCCACTAACTAACAATTTATGGACAACGATCATTATAAACAATTATCAATATCTCGGCTCCTAATTGAAATACAAAGATAAAACCGACGCTATTTGATAAAGCAGAGAATAAACTAGGATGGATAAAACTAACCCCCATCGCCTACATTAACAAAAATATTGAAAAATTTAATTTGGAATATTTTCAATTTCCAAGAATTCTGAAATTTAACACAAGCATTCTTCATTTTAGAATGTAGAAAACGTGTGTTCTCTTATTAGTCTTCATCATCATGTCTTCAAGAATGGAAGGCCATGATGACCATGATGGTGAGTATTAACACTGCACATAAAAGATCTAAAACCAGTTACGTGATATTTGTTTTTATTTGAAAAAGTTTAGTAAACATTTGCTAGTATCATTAGAATTATTCTCGTAAATGAGATTGAATTCAGATTAAAATGTAGGTCTTTTCAATTTATTTCAAAACCTTTGTTTTATTATTTATTATTAACACATCTTATAAACAATTGACGATATCTCGGCTCCTAATTGAATTAGAGAGATGAAACCAATGCCAATTGATAAAGCACAAAAAAAACTAGGGCTGGCTTGGTCGACGTTTTTCCAGCGGCTGTATGGACATCTTCGGGATAAGAATGTTTACCTCAATATAAAAAACAACGCGAATTTTAACTTTTTGTGGATTTGCAGTTACCATTTTTCAAAGCTTTTAATTGTTTTTCAAATATTAACAAAACTTTAATGCCGAACCAATATTTCTTGCTACATACGTTACAGAATCATTCGATAATAATACTCGCTGTTCATTTACGGAGGATTCTTGGGACTCTATAAAGGATCCGGAGTATTTCCCGCCCACGGAAACAGAACCTCAATTTCGTGTAAAACATTTTAGATTAAAATTAGTGAAATCCAAATATTGAAATTAAATTTTATTTTAAGATATTTTTTCATATCCAAGTTCTCTTTTAGAATCGGTAAAAAACGTAGATTATTTTGTAGGTGTTCGGCGTTTTTTATTTTCTGAATATATTATAGAAAAGCGATGATAATGAGCAGGGTTTAGATGAGGGGGGTAACAAATCGCCAACAATAAATATACAGAGTGTGGTTACCTTTCGTGACGGGATCAGAGTTGATAAAACAGAAGGTAAAAGTAACGATACAAAAGAAGAAGAAAGTGTTTTGCCTAATGATGAAAATCAAGAGCTGTTTTTGGCTGATTCGGGACTTACAATTTACAGTGCGAATGAGGTTATTAATTATATTGAGGAATTTGTGGTCATTCTCATTTGAATGTACATTTTTAATGTTTTAGTATTCAAATTCAAAAGTACAGCTCTCCAAAAGGAAACAAAGGATATGGGATAAACGCGATGTTTGCTTATATTGTTACGAGAATGTAACAAATTTCACTCGTCATATATTGAGAAGACATGTCTGAAGTGTCAATTCAGCAGCTCGAAAAAATGCCCAAAGGAAGTATTGAGCGAAAACAATTCATAGCTATGCTCAGAAAAAAGGAAATTTTTTATCACCTGCACAAAACGAAATCAAAGTTGTTAAAAGACTGTTAAGGAAGTGGATCCATCAAACATTCTTCCTTGCGTATACTGCAAAGGTTATTACATGAAAAGATATCTAAAACGTCATGTGAAAACATGTCTACAACGACCTACCACCAGTGGTGCTGAAGCCTGGACTGGATGAGGGGCGATGGAGATTCGGGCCACGGCAGCGAGGAAAGAAGTCGCTCGCGATTTTCTGTCAAGGGCGACATTATACCAACATTTGATCCAGACAATCCGACCATATCTGCAGAGGGTTGCAGAAGGTTAGATTCAGAAAATCAACCAGCTGGGGGACATCCACGATTGGATCGATAACGAGAGGTCAAGTTTCATGCAAATGAAATTAAAAGGGCCTGCCAGGGAGTGGTTTGAGCGTCTCGAATCATACGATAAAACTTGGGCCGAGTGGAAAACAGCGGTGACTAGGGCTTTTCCGCGTCACACTGATTACGCGACGGTGTTGGAACAACTTGTGGCTCGCAAAAAGAAGCCGGATGAAACAATGACGCACTATTTTCATGCCAAATTATTCCTAATTCAACAGTGTCGTTTGAACAATGAGGCGGCGATTTCATGCATTATCAGAGGGCTACCCCTTGAATTGCAGGCTAATGCACGGGCCTACCAGTGCAATTTGCCCGACCAACTTTATGCGAATTTTATTGCTCCTCTGGAAAATTACCAAAGTCCAGGCGAATATTCCAAAAACACTAAACGTGCAAGATATGAGGGCGAGTCAAGTGGGCTCTCACAAAATATGAAACGTTTTCAGGGCCGGTCTCAGCCCGAGTGTTATCGCTGTGGGAAACCTAGGCCTGTAAATTCAGAAATGTGGGAACTACTTCCGAAAGTTCAAATCAATCCTCGAAACAGGTGAAACTAATAGACGGTTCGGAAACCAATGACATTTATAAAAAGCAGTGTCGGATTAATGGAAAAGTCGCTTGGGCATATGTAGATACCGGTAGTCAGGAAAACGTGATTTCGGCTTCATATGTGGCCAAAATGAATATACCGACTCATCCGATTGCTAATACGTTGACAGGATTCGGCGGATCAAAGGTTTTCTCGAGTTGTGTTGCGAAATTCACCCTCGAAGTAGATCAGATTAAAACTGAAACCGAATGCAGAAAATCGACTCTCTCTCTCGAATTTTTCATAAATTTCGAAAAGTGCAGCGACAGGAAACTGATTTATAACAAAGCATAAACACATAAACCCTTTAGTTTATTAACCCTATCTTAAAACGCCTGACAGGTCAGAATAGCGCCACTTAAAATTCCACGGACAGATGTTGTTATGAAAATGATAGCACACTAAATTTATGAATCCTATCTTTGATTGGACCCTTACTTTTTATATACGGCAATGTAAAAAGTACAGCGCACATAGCATATCAATCATATCAATCTTATTTTTTTAAGCGATAGGTGGTTGATTGGCCCCTCACAAATGTGCCGCCTTTACTACTAATGCTCGATTATGTAATTTACGAAGATGCGAGATGCCATACTAAACATTCACCAAAACAGTTTATTGGAAATGTGTATCACTTATCCACAGTGGATTTTTCTGAGCATAGTAATGGTAGAAAATTGGGTTTCATCATTGAATTAAATTTTTTGAATAAAGTTGTTGCCAACGTGCATTTGTGTTCTGATAAAGAGACAAAACTCTTTGTGTTCAACAAATTCGAATATATTTTCCCACAGAATACAATAAACTGAAGTCTGGCTGATGCCAGTTGGTTCTGTATTATGTGAGCTATTACACGAACTTTTATTTTCCAAAGACCTAGCTGTGTGTTTTCTTCTTTTGCAAAAAAGCCAATTTCATCTAAGTTTCCTCTCAGCACGTTTAAAAATCATGCCACTAGGATTCTGTCTACTCGGGAAACACTGGGCAAACAAATTCATTGCAGCAAGAGCAATGCATGGGTACAATGTGACAAGAATGACCAGCACCGATGTCAAAGCTTGTCAAGTACTGTCAGAGCAACATTAGGTAATTTGGATTGCAAATGCAAACCGTAATTAAAATTAGATCAATACGAAAATGAAATTTGTTTTTTGGGTTGCATCGCCAGATCGTCAGGCTCTTTGTTTTACCTGAATCACCCTGTATAATATTAATTATTAATTAATTAATTAATTTTTTAGAGTACCAGACATAGAGACTGAAACTCAACAACTGATTCACTCTGAAGGATAAGTGAGAGTATGACATAAACAGGTATTCTACATATCAAAGTTACATATCATATATTGTGGGTCTTTAAAGCGTTTGGTAAATTGCCTTTACAATTTTCGGATACCTGAAGTTTCAAAAGAATGTGACTTGAAAAAACTTCAAAAAGAAATAAATGAGTAAATTGAAATTATAAAATTATGATGAAATTATGAAATTAGAGAATGAAAATACTTCGCTAAAGAAAACTATTACATCAATTTTTTCACAAAACCAGATCAGAAAACTACAAAATCCCAAAAAAAGGATTACTTGGACAGTGGATGATATATCGAACGCTATAGCACTGCATGCAGCTGGACCAACGGCTTATTTGTTTTCTTCGTAAGAAAGGCCATCCTTTACCAGCTGTTTCCACTTTACGGAAATGGGCTCAAAAAATTCGAGTGGAGCCGAGAATTTTAGGCCTTTCTTTAAATTTAATGAAAAATGCGAATCTATCTCAAACTGAAAAAAATTGTGTAATAGCTGCTGATGAAATTAAAATTAAAAAATCGTGGGAATATGACAAAAAAATGACACTATCTTGTTACCGTCCAATTATGTTCAAGTAATTATGGTCAAAAGATTAATTGAAAATTGGAAACAGCCAATATTTTTTGGATTATTATTATAATTGATTCGGTAATCGTATTTTGCAATAAATTTAATGACGTTATTTAGATATGACTGTCAGTTAAACAAACAAATTTTATTCAACGTTATTTATAAATTGGAAGAAATTGGTTACCGGGTTGTCGTCACGGTTAGTGATTTAGGAGGAAGCAACAGAAAACTATGAACAGAACTAAACGTTAAGGAGGAGAAACCTTTTTTGTAAATCCAAGTAATGACAAGAACATATATGTGTTTGGAGATGCTCCACATTTAATCAAATTGCTACGTAATCATTTCTTGGACAGTGTTTTTTTAATTGATGGGTCTCTGGTAACTAAGTAACACTGTTTGAACTTCGTAAACATACATCAAAATCAGACCTCGATATAGCCTACAAATTAAGTGACCATGTTTTGACGGTGAAAAGTGCCGAACGACAAAAAATTAAATGAGCTACCCAATTGTTTTCACACTCTAATGCTTGTGCTCTAACTAGAGTTGTGTCACTTGGAGTATGTGAAACTAAGGGCTGGGCTGAGTGTGCCAGTTTACTTAAAATTATAAATGATTGGTTTGATGTATTTAATTCCGCTGTACCTGAGGCAGGTTCAAGAAATCGAAAAAAAGCCTACAGTAATTTGGACGAACAAAAAATGATGTTTTAGATAAAATGAATTGTTTAATTCAAAATTTAAGAGTTAGTACTAAAAAACACATTTAACCGTTTCAAAAAGCAATCATAATGATTATTAACGCATTTTAAAGTTGTTATTTATTGACTACAAAGACTGTTACATTTCGTACTTGTTAACACATCGCTTAAATCAGGACCAGTTGGAAGGCTCTTTTTTTGATAATGCATGGTGGCTTAAATGACCACAAGAGCTCTAGACTCTAAATATCGTTTAAGAAAATATATACTTGGTAGAAACGAGGCTGCTTTGTCAGAAGAAGCCAATGTAAAAGAGGTGGACACTGATGAAGTTAGTTTCAATATTCAAGATTCTTTGACAACATCTACTACTAACGAAGATCATATAATAAGATCGGACTTGTTGAATGCATTAAACATTGATATAAATTAATGATCCTGACCATGACCTTTCTGATCTCGAAATTGATAGTTTAGAAAATATTGGGATATACATTGTTTTCAAGTTGAGAAAAGAAAATCCATCTCTTGGTAAAAAATAGCTAGAGAAACATGCTTTTTGATTTATAAAAGAGTTTTATTAATATCTTATTATTATTTTAGGCCTTCCGCTGTAGCCGATCAGAAAAAAAAAATTTTGAGGTGGTGGTTTAAAGGGGGTAGTTATATTATAATAATATGTAGAAAGTTGTGGAATAATAAATATTGCGGTAAATTTAGATTATTGGTAGTATAGTCGAATATGGGTTTGCAATTTTTAGGGTCGGTTTACAGAAAGTGGCATTAAAATTTAACACCGAATGAAACTAATTCGACATGAAGTTCATCGCAGGTTGCCATTTAAAATGCCATAAAAAGCATTGACAAATGTCAAGTTAATCTCGATTGCAACTAAAATCTTCTGTAAACAGGCCCTTAGAGTATGGTTAGTTTTGCCTCTAAATAGTTCACAAAATGGGTTAATAGATTTGTTGTTTTAGTGCAAGAACAAAGCTAAAGCTTCATTTTTTTGCAACTTGCCAGATGTATTTAATTGAGATTACGTTTTAGGGTCTCCAACAGCACAAAATCAGGAAGAAACTTATACTTGGACGAATCACCTTTCTGAAGGTGGACTCTATAAACCCACTTCAAAATTCATGTCCAATTTAGAATAACTAGAAAAATATTTTTTCATATTAACGGCGATTCATTAAAACTCATGCCTAATTATTTAAAGTATCATACTGAGCAATCATGTGACATTGATCTTGACCAAAAAAAACAAGAATATGTTTTATCGTTGCAAAATGTTCTTTAGAATTAGATTTTTAAATAACAAATTAAATTAAATGTCTAGACGCCACCAGGGACGAAAAACGATAAAAATTGTCACTTAATGTTTTTTTTCAAGTTTTATTTTTTGTTTTGTTTAGATTTGTATAGAATATTTATTTTTTAGAATAAATAATAATTAAATAACTACCTTGTGTACCGTTAACCATACTAATAATAATTAAAAACGCAGCACATAAGCGCTTGTTTTTCAGAGTAAAAAACGAGTTGTATCTCTTCAATGTTTATGTATCGATAACTTTAATAACAATAAGTCGATCAAGAAAATTCTTTCACCAAAAGTTGATTTGCACTTTTTACCGCAATATTGTTCTGATAATCATACCAAAATTTTTAGAAATAAAAAAGTTATTCGTCATTCATTTTACATTACATTTTTGCTCTTCACCGTTCTTTATTTTTTATCTTAATAAATAAAGAAGAAAATACTACAACAAAAGTACGGTTGCAGGCAGCATATATTGCTTAATCTTCGTCTAAAATTTCAATGCTCTTGCATTTTTAGTTTTTGAGATATTACGAGTTATGTTTTAGAAAGGCGATTACCGGGTTTCAAATATTGGATTTGCGTGACGTCATGCGCGGACTCTACCAATTTCGTCCAGCGGAGTATCATATCCTTAAGAGTCATAGTACCATGCAGTGTTGCCAACCGTAGCATAATTTTGCTAAAGTAGCATAGTTTCATACACTGTAGCATTGTAGCAGCATTATTTGTTTTGTATCATAATTTCTGTTGGGAACAATTATTTTTTTAGATTTCTTTATGTTACACTTTTAACAAAGAGTACGTAACCTCAGCCACAACCATGTGGTTGACATAGTGCGAATGTGCGCAAGCGGACATTCTGACTGAGATTCCTGAATCCCGCGCTTTTTGTCATGCTTGACACTTGACAGTCAATTATAATCTTGACCACTTTTTTAATTCTCACTATCTAGTCTGTAAGTATTAAAAGTCTTATAGCGTCATTCTATATGTAATTTTCAATTGAAATCGCTAGGTGAGAATAAAAACACAATGTCGCGTTTGCAGTCCTTTGTTGAAAAGTGGAAACAAGATCCTCGAATAAAGGGGTGGTTAGAGCCAAATCCAGAAAACCCCCGAAAAGCACGATGTTCTGCTTGCAGCTGCGAATTAACGACAAAATTAAGTGTTTTACTTGATCATGCAAAACATCAAGCCACCAAAAAAACGCCAGAAAAACCAAATCAAGTGGAAATATACAAGAGATGTTGCAGCAACAACGTACGAACTCTGGAAATAAACAACTAATAGACGCTTTTTTAAGACAAGTCTTAATTTGTGTTGCTCATAACGTTAGTTTTAAGACAATTGACCATTTAGTTGAGGTAAATAAGCTATGTTTCTCAGATTCAAAAGTAGCAAAGCAACTTCAACTAAAACATACTATGATTGCAAAAAATGTTTTAAATGTTCAAATTAGAGAAAAAATTAAGAACGAAATATTTAAAAATCACATTTCAATACTGATCGACGAAAGCACCGACATTAGCAATCAGAGGCTGCTCTGCATATTAATTAAATATGTCCACAATTGTAAAATCGAAACACAACTGTTAGATTTAGTCGAAATAGGTGCCGATCAGGGTACAGCCATGGGATTATTTAGCTTGTTAAAAATTGTCTAAATTATTTTAATATTAAGACAGAACAAATAATTGGCTACTGTTCTGATAATGCGAGCGTTATGGTGGGTTCTAAAGAATCCGTCAAAGCTTTCTTACTTGCTGAAAACCCTACTATTATAGCAAATAGTTGTATTTGTCATAGTGTTCATTTAATAGCTGTTGCTGCCGCAAAAATGATACCTGATATGATAGAAAATTTATTACAGCATTTGAGCAGCTATTTTTCTAGGAGCCCCAAAAGACAATCGATACTCGAAGAATTTCAAACGTTTATGAAAACAGAAAAACTGAAATTACCAAAACCAAGTCAAACCAGATGGTTAGCACTCTCAAGATGTGTGGATCGAGTAATTGAAATGTGGGACACTTTACTAGAATTGTTTAAAGCAGCTGATTTTGAAGAAAAGGATGGAATGTCTTCATTAATTTATAACAATATGTGCAATCCGGTAATTAAGGTGTATCTATTATTTTTCAACTACATATTGCCAGTATTCAATCAATTTAATGCTTTTTTTCAATACGAAAAAATGTTAACCCATAAAATTTATAAAGAAAGCTTACGATTTATAAAAAATATTGCTTCAAACTTTGTAAAAGTCGAGTTTCTTTCAGATAATGCAATCCTAAATTTAAACGTTTACAACCCCCACGTTCTTTTACCAATTGAAAAGGTAACTGTCGGCCCACAAACATCTGAATTTATCAAAAATTTAAAAGAACAGTTCGTATTAAAATGTATTCAGTTCTACCAAAAAACAATTCATGATTCTTTCAGGCGTTTCCCTTTGGCACCTTTCTTTAAAAACTTAGAATTTATTGACCCAAACTGTGTTTTATATTCCTCTAATAATATTGATATATTGGAAGTTACCAAAGTGTTTAAATGTATTAATAGCGATGAATGTCTTCGAGAATTTAACTTATTAAAAGTACATTTTTCCGATGAGGAAAAAACTGACTTAATAAAAAAAAACGTTTTATCATTTTGGAACTATGTTGGTAATCTTCAAAATTATAATGATGACTACATCTTTAAAAATGTTGCAAATTTGGCATTAAAGGTGATCATTGTACCCCATGATGTTGAAAGAGTATTTTCTGTCATGACTGACATTAAAACTAAAAAAAGAAATCGGCAGTCAACTGAAATGCTTGGTGCAATATAAAGAATTAAAATTGATTTATTTAATAGTAAGATTTGTTGTACAGATTATGTCTTCACTGAAGAACATTATAATTTATATACACAAAAAATGTATGACTTTAAAAATAAGACTGATGATAATAATGATGACTAAGCTCCAATAACGGCTGTGTCTAATGTTACGTTAAGTACTAAAGTACCTGTGTAACTGTGTTTGTTTTTTGTTTTTGAGTTGATATTTTATTTATTTGCCCATGATAAGAAGTTATTTATTTAATTTTTGTTTTTTTTATTTTGTGTTCTATTTTTGTTTTAATAAAATTTTAATTAATCCATAACTTTTTAGCGTTTTAGCGTTGAGTTTGTATTTGAGCAGAATTTTGTGAGCGGTAGCATCATTTTGTAGCGAGGTTAGCAGAATTTGGTTTTAAGTTGTTGGCAACACTGGTATCATGCGTCCAACCCCTAGGTACTCAGGTCATAAGGGTTGGTTAATCCTCGACTGAACTACGCTCAGCACTATGACGGTAAATACTGATTAGACGGTGCAGCACCAATTTGCAAAAAGGCCTAACTATAGAGGGTTTAAACAATTAAATTGTTGACCATAGGAACATTAAAAGAAACCGTCCGGGTGGACGGAGTTAAAAATAAAGTATAAATAAGTAAGAACGTTATTTGTAAGTTTTAGTTTTAACACTAAACATGGAAAATTTTGATACATATTAAGTCATCTTGGACAGTTAATTGTAATTTTTTAAAAAATACAAGTTTCGAAAATACAGAATGTTAAAAACAAGTGAAGAAATAGTGTAATGATGCACCAAGAAAAATTGTGTAGCAACAATTTATACATTAAATTTTCAAGAGTGTTTTCAAGAAAAGAAGGTGATCATAATCAGTGTTGAAGAAGAATTATTGGTTAGACAAAAAGTCAGTAACTAATTCCTAGGAGTTCATTCAGACCTTCGTGTATAACATACAGAAAGAATCAGTACAGTATACCTCCAAAATGTATAAACTTAGAGCTAGGCTTCAAAATACCGTTAGAAGTAGCCTACCTTGTATTAGGGTTGCCAGACCTCCCGATTTAGACAGGAGACCTCCCACTTTATGCCGAACGTTTCAAAACTCCCGATTTTTATAAACTCCCACTTTCTCCCTATTTTCATCCATCAAAATAATTGTTTTTTTTAAATTTTATTCTGTTTCTTGAAATCAAAAGCGCGCGCATCGCAAACTATAGCTTTTAAACCAATCGAATATATTTTCTTCTTAATTGCGCTACTGCGCAGGTTCAGGTTCTAACACGATTAATCCGAAAATGTGCGAAAGAAAATAATGTCATTTACCTTTTAAAGAAGTGCAAGTGTCAAATAGCCACACTTTGAGTTAAAAATTAAAGCATTTTAAAATGAATAAAATGATTGATGATAGTGATAGTGACAGTGACACATCTGTGGATTGGTTGGGACCTTTGGGAGCATGTGAAGAAAACGAAGACGAAGGTGATGGTGATGCGATATTAAACCAAGAAGAAAATGAGAAACCTGGTACTTCTCTTGAAGTTGATGATAACGTTGATCAGTTTCGGGAGACTTGGGTTCTGGCGAGTCATTGAGCAAAAAAGGGAAACATAATGTTACGTTCAATGTTTTGTGGAAGAAGAAATATACATTTATAACTGAAGGTAAAACAAATTACCAGGCAAAATGTATATATTGTGCCAGCGAATTTAGAATTAATCACGGTGGGGAAAACGACATTATCAAACATTTGAGTACAATGAAGCATAAAAATAACGTTAGTGCCAGCGTTTCTTCAAAAAAAATTAATGTTTTCTTTGAGCGGGCAGGGGATGATGATAGAAAGAAAAAGACAGCTTTAGCAGAATGTGTGTATGTTTTTCATGCTGTAAAGCATTCACATAGTTATAATTCTTCCATGTCTTGTGGCAGCAAATTATTTCCAATTCTTTTTCCGGATTCAAATGTTGCTGCAAAATTTACTTGTGGTCGCACAAAAGCCACCAAAATTGTGACAGCAATTCTAGCTCCTTTAAGCAAAGAACAAATTTTGTCTGATTTAGTAGAAGACCACCCATTCTCTATTGCAACAGATGCCTCTGATAAAGGCAATATTAAAACATTTCCGCTTATTGTCAGATATTTTAATAAATCATCTGGTGTATGTACCAAGTAAGACGATTTTTTAACTTGGAATCTGAAAAATCTGTCGATGTTGCAAATGCATTGGTCGCTGCACTGTCGGAATTAAATTTGAATATAAAAAATGTAACAGCTTATTGTGCCGATAATGCATCTGTTAATTTTGGGAAGCATCAAAGTGTGTTTGTGGAACTTAAAAAAATAAATAATAATATCATTCCTATTGGATGCTTGTGTCATATTATTCACAACTCCGGCAAAAAAGGACTAGCAGCATTAAGATTTGATGTTGAACTGGTCGTTACAAAATGTTACAATGAATTTAGTTCTAGTACCAAAAAGACTGCTGAACTTAAAGAATTTGTGGAGTTTTGTAATGAAAATTGGTCGGAACTATTAAGATCTGTTCCTACCAGGTGGCTTTCGTTAATGCCAGCAGTTGAGAGAATTTTACAACATTTTCGATCAGTGGGAGGACTATTTTTCGATAAAAAATATCGAGGATATTTTTTATCGAAAAATAGTCCTCCCACATATTTGAAAACGTTTTTTGAACATGAACTTTCGGAAGCATATTTAGGTAAGGCTTAATAATTACATAAATTTACTTCTTCACTTGTTTTTACTTAGGTTTTATTTTTAACGTTGGTACAGCTCTAAATACAGTTATCAAAAAATTGGAATGCGAAGAAACATTAATTGTTGATATGTATTCATTGATGGATTTGCTAAGAAGATCGTTAATCTTAAAGAAAAATGAAGAATTTTATGGTTCTACTGCTATACAACTTCTAAGGAAATGTGATAATGCTTCTATAGTAGCACAGTTTAGACGTGAAGCAGACTTGTACTTACAAAAAGTTATTGATTATTTGGAGCAATGGTATGACTTTGAAGAAAGTATTTTTCAACACCTTCAATGTATGAAACTCGATAAAAAAACAAAATTAGCAGATTTTATAAACTTATGCAATGTGTACAAAATACCTATAAATGAAGACTTGTTATTTGAAGAGTATGTGAATCTAAAAACCTACTATGAAAACTCGCCTGTTGATGCTTTAAAGTGTGACCATCAATGGCTAAACTACTTCCAAAATCATAATTTGCCACATTTTTTAAAAATATGTTCATATATATTTTCGCTGCCTCATTCAAATGCAAGTTCTGAATGTGTATTTAGCAACATGGCATTTGTATGGCGCAAAGAAAGGAATCGTTTAGGTTTAAAAACGGTTGAAGCCGAACTAATGATTGCGTAGAATTTGCAAAGTACTTAAGAACGAACGAAACCCTTTTGTCAAAAATTTCTTCGTGTGACAAATACAAATAATATTTTTAATACTTATGTATAGTTATTAAATTAGTCAAATTTCAGGTTTGTGTTTTATTTTTCCATTTTTGGGAAAAAAATTTACATTTGTGTTCTTTGTCTGATTTTTTCATGCACCTCCCGATTTTCTGTATTAACAATATGGCAACCTTACCTTGAATTATTGTTTAAAGAAGAAATATTAATTTGTTAATTTTAATTTAGAGTTTGTTGTCAGGCAGCTGGCATTTATTTTGAACAATCTTTGTTTGTTATATTTGTAATCAACGTTTTTCTGATGTAACTGAAACTGTAAGACATTTTTCAATAAGACAATCGTGTACGGAAGTTTTGAGAACATTTAGCGGTTTAAGAAAACATTTGAACAGTCACATGGCAATTTTACAAGTGAATTTGTAGAAAATACTGACGACACTGTTAAAATAACTCCTTAAACAATCATCGTTGGAAGTGTCCACTCACAGTGATTCCACTCGAACAGTAAACATGTTTTGATTGACTATTGCAAAGAGAACGAGCAAAAATTAAATAAATGTAGTAAAACCTTTGCCTATGTAATGCCTATGTAAGTAGCATTATAAAATCTTCTCTGTCAGTATTTTTAATGGAATTTTTAAAACACTTATTGACAACAGTCCCAATAAAACTGCATCTGAATATATAAAAACGATATAGTCTATAAAACAAAGAGGAATATACATACGAAAGTAGTACTTCCAAGAGACATTTATTTAGGAATGCAAACAGAAAATATTTTTAATCAAAATTCTAATACATACATATAAAAACATATCCCCAGAACCTTTCAATATGTCCCTATTCTCGAAACCTTACACTTTTTAATAACAAATAATGCAACACTATGTAAAAAATTCCAGAATCAAAAAAACTTATTGTGCAAGGATCTTACCAACAAAATAATTTTCTCTTTAAGGAAAAACAAAATTTTTTATCTCTCCAGCTTTATTATGATGATTTTGAAGTAGTTAATCCCCTTGGAAGTAAAACTGGAGTTCATAAATGGGACCTATATATTTTTCTATTAAAAATTTTCCAAAAATTGTAACTCAAAATTAAAAAAAACATTTTTCTTTTATTTTTTTTACATCTGATCTAAAATGTTCTTGTAACATTACTTTAAATGATGTTTTAAAACCTATTATTAACTACATAAAAAAACTTGAAACTCAAGGATTGGCGATTGAAGTATTATCAGAACCAATTTTTGGCACAATTACCTCTTTGGCTCATAATAATTTAGGCGGAAATTCTCGTTGCGGTATTACGGAATCTTTTAATGCACACTTTTTTTGTCGAATTTGTTTAAATCATAAATCTGTAACTAAGGTAATGTGTTCAGATGATGTTTCGAAATGGAGTACTAATGAATTGTATGCACTACACAGTAATATGGCTTAAGGAGAACGACAATCATACGCTACAAAAAGACGCAGCATTGTAAATGATTTAGCAGATTTTTAAATTAGAAGATGCAGTGACTGCAGATCTAATGCATGACGTTCTTGAAGAAGCGGTGCAACTTGAAATAAAACTTTTTGTGAATTATTTAGTTAATAAAAAAGTGCTCACACTAAATCAATCAAATGAAAGAGTTCACTTGTTTAATTTTTGGTAATTTGATTGGACAACGAGCAACAATCCTGGTGTCTTATCACTTATCAGATACTTTCCCTTAATTATACATTAATATACATATAATTATATAAACATTTTACATTACACCTGAACACGCAACAAAATTTAAAGTTATATGGTTACTAGTGAAAATAATGTGCAATATTTTTGCTCCCAGGATCACTCATGAAATGGTGAAAACCTTGGAAAAAATTATAAAACAACATCATGAACTTCTTATGTCCGAATTTAATATCTCCCTAACACCTAAGTTACATTTTATGATTCATTATCCTAATGTTATCCGTCGAAGGGATCCATTGGTAGATAGATCTTTGGTCCATGAGATATGAAGGGAAACACGCTGTTCTCAAAGATATGGCTAATAAATGTAATTTTTTTTAGAATATTGCACAAACATTAGCAAATCGCCATCAACAAGCTTCCTTGTTTCAAAACTTAAATATAAATGGGCAATTCGAATTTGGACCGACGACATGATGTTTATTTAAAAACTATATGTTTAAAGATATATTGTCTGACCATATTTACAAATTTTTAGATACCGAAAACGTAACGAAATCTCAGAGGTTAAAGTACGGTTATACTTAAAAAAAATCTTTTGTTTGCACTGGAATAAATCAAGATTTACCACAATTTGAAAAAAATTACAGATATTGTTATAATTGAACTTCATGTATTTTTCGTAAGTAAAATATGGTCCATCGTTGAATTTATTGAAGAATTAAATTCATATCAATTCAACCACAATTTATCAGCGACAACAATAAACAATTATAATTACTTTCTCTACATTATTATATTATTATATGTATAAAGAACCTTTTGATATGCATGAGTCATTATTATTTTGTAATCTCATAGTTCTAAAGTTTCAATGTTTTTTAATATCCTTTAATAAATTTATATTTTTTAAGTAAATGTCTATTATTACCTCAAACGTAAACTGTTAGATGCCGTAAATCCCTTATTCAAATAACACCCGAACGCTACACGGCCCGTAAATGGTGTCTAGGAGGCAAGACTGGATTCCAACCATAATTTTATTTATTTATTTATTTATTTAGTGGGACCTACATAAAATTTAAGTAGTGTTAAGTAGTAGTAGTAACAATATTTGTTACTGTGTATTGCACGATCTGGTTGTAATACGGTGTATTATTGAGGAGATACAAGATCAGGTTGGATGCTAGCGCCATGAGAGAGTTGGACTAGTGAACCATTGCACAGATTTCTATATCTATATTACATATATCTATATTACAATATCTATATGGTTTATATTATATTTTTATATTATTATATTTTAAAAATAAATAATGTTTCTTTAATAGCTATTTATGTAATAAGTACATAATGCAGGTCTTTATTGGACGAGCCCTAAGTTTATGGACGAGCGAGCTTGCGAGCGAGTCTCATAAATAGGACAAGTCCAAAAAGCCTAATTATGTACGAATTGCATACAAAGCTTTATGTTCGACTGCCGAAATTGGTTTATTAATGAATTTAATAAACTTCAATAAATTAATAAATTTTAATGAAACGCACCAAGTGTGCTTTTTCGGTTGTTTGGTTACGGAATTGTTTATTATTTTTGTGATGTGAAAATTGTGTTTGAAAGCAAAATGCAAACGTGCAGTTCAAATAAAGAAGAAACTTGCAGCGAAATATCAAATATTGCTGCTGATGCGAAAGATTCTCTGTTACCATCAAAATCCAAGCATTTGTACGAAGAAACATATAATGCGTATCGGAAATGGCGTTCTAATAAGAAAATTGATACAATTTGCGAAGATACCATTCTAGCGTACTTCAGCAGCGAGCTGTCCCGGTATAAAAGTTCATCATTATGGAGCAAATATTCTATGCTAAGATCAACCATCAATCTACGAGAGAGAATTGACATTAGTAAATTTCCAAGCGTCATACCTTATTTGAAACGAAAAGGTGAAGGATACAAACCAAAAAAATCTCTTATATTGAGTAAAGACCATATAGACGAATTTTTTAGAAAAGCTGACACCAAGGAACATTTATTTAATAAGGTAAGACGTTTTTAAGGTTTTGTTTCGAGTATTTATTTTAAAAACATAATTTCTCGTAGGTTGTTCTCATATTTGGAGTAGCCGGTGCATGTAGACGTCAAGAGCTAGTGACATTAACGACAACATGTGTTCAAGACTGCAAAACCCATTTTTTAATTAAGCTGGAAGACACCAAAACCAAAGTGGATCAATGTTTTATAATAACAGCAGGTAAACTCGAAAATGTTAATCTACTTGAACTTGTCAGAAGATATATGGAAATTCGACCCACCAAGACACCGCACAACAGATTTTTTATCAACTACACCAAGGAAAAATGTACCATTCAACCAGTTGGAATCCACAAAATTGGGGGTGTGCCTGCTACAGTGGCCAAGTATTTGGGTCTTGAAAATGCTTCTTCATATACAGGTCACTGCTTCAGACGTAGCTCAGCTTCTCTTCTGGCAAATGCAGGGGCCACTATGGAAAGGATAAAAAGACACGGAGGTTGGCGTTCAACTACAGTGGCAGAAGGTTATATCGAAGAATGTGAAAATACTAAAATTAAGGTTGCAAACTTGATCTTGGGTGAAGAACAAATTTACAAGTTTGCGTGGAACCGAGAGTGAAGCAAAAAACAACGAAGTTGTAGGAATGAATATTTGTGGCAACAATAATAGTGTTATAAATGTAAATCATTATTACAACAAGCAATAGTATGTTTATATGGTTACAATGTTACAAAGTTGATATGTATGTAATATATTATTATAACTTCAAATAAATTTTGACATTTCTGAAAATAAAGCTACTTTATTTTACTAGTACCATAAAGAAGTACTTTATGGCCGCATAATTATATTATAAACATTACTTTATAACTCAGTCGTACATAAAATGAAATTATTAAAAGAATTTCTTATAAAAAATTATGAAGAAAACCAAGAATAATTTTATAAAATAAAATGTAAATATTCTATAACATAACAATTTTTTTGTCGTATTAAACATTCTGTTTTGTTGAATTTAAACATTCAATTTTTTGGTCTTCGTTAAAACATCTTTAGTACAAAAAAAAGATTTTTAACAGAAATAAAAATTATACTAGGCTAAAGATCTGTTTCATTTTAAACAACATATTTCTTCTTTAATTTAATTGTCGGTTAGCAATAAAATTTAAGAAAATATTATTTGTTTTAAACATAAACTTGTTTTAAAAATACAAAGAAAGATTTTTTATTTTACAAATAAATTTTTACTTGCCCGTATACAAACAACAAATTTGTTTCATGTAAATAATATTTGTTTAAGTGAAATAATTGTTATTCTCTGTGCAATAAAAAAAGTACTACAAAGTAAAAATAATAGTTTATAGTACAAGTAAAGAAAAGTTGTGCAATTATCTGTGAGTGATGGGTTTCTGAAACGAGTTGAAAGCACGAGCTTCAAAAAGGAATCACGAACAGATAATGCCAACTTTTCATTACGTGTATAATTCTCTTATAGGTGCATCGAGAAATTTTTGTTAAATTTTTTCACAGATAGAGTAAAAAAATCACCAAATGGCTACTTTATCCTATAGAATTTTTGTTGTATCGCTTTAATTGAAGAAATTTATACGACCAGGTGTATTGCTCACCCCAAATCCGGGTAATGTACATCTAATTTCTCATTTTTTCCTTTTAAGGCTATATGAACTACTTTTAAACCCGCTTTTGAGACTAACAATTGTTTATAAAAAAACAGACCATAACTAAATGAAATAAAGTGCCATAGTAAATACTTGTAGAATAAAGCTTTAAATTAAATGAATTTAATTATTAATTAAATGAATGAGATATGGCGCCTACTGCTATGCATACATGTGAGCTGAACTCTTGCAAAAAATGCAAGAAACCAGCAACAAATAGTATTGCAAAATGTGTAAATTGCTTATGTGTGTTCCACACTAGTTGTGCCCAGTTGTATAAGGGGATAACAGTTATTGACGAAGCAACTGTGTCGTGTTGTGATAACGAAGTCAATGGTGATGACGAAGACCATGAATTTTTGACGCAATTAGCGAGTTAGCCACTGATAAAGCCATTGACATTCGCATCTTTCACTTCGTAATTAAACAAAAGAATGCCCTAATCAAGGAATTGCACGGTAAAATCAATTTATTGAACGAACACATTGAATGGCTAAAAAACCCATCTTCCAATGTCAGCAACCATGATAACAAAGAGAAAGAAACAGCGATAGAAGCAGTGACGGCTACGGCATCGACATCAGCTGAGCCGGTAAATAATAACAAGGTGCCCATGGATAAACCCAAAAGAAATACTCAAAATAAACATAGAGCAACCAAGTCTACACTTGGTGATGACGCTGAAACTTTTGCGACAAAGGTGAACAAAGGACATTTGGTTACCGAAAACGTTAACCCCAAGGTAACCAAAGGAAAATTGCCTGAAGAAAAATTACGGAAGAAGGTTTTGGTGACTGCGGTGACGGGGGACAAGGAAACCAGCCAAGAATGGACTTCGGTCGTTAGAAAACCAAGGAGAAAATTGACAATTGTTGGTGAGCAGCAACAAAACGGACAACTCCGATCGGCTCCAAAAATGCATCATCTACATGTGTATAGACTGCATCCTGACATAGAAATAAATGACATCGTAGATTTCTTGAAAGCAGATTTTCCCGAAATCCAATGTGAAGCTCTGCCTTCCAAACATCCGGAAGAATATTCTTCATTCAAGGTTTCCGTTTATTCGACAAACAAAACGAATGTTTTGGATCCATCCCTGTGGCCTAGTGGTGTCCATATTCGAGAGTTTTTTCAGAAGAAGCAACATGCAATGAAAACTTCATAGTTCCTAGGCGGGAAAACTTGAAGATGTTGGTCATAAATGCTCAGTCTCTGCGATCGAAGGTATCCGAATTTGAACTGTTGATTGAAGATGAGATGTACTCCATAGTAGCAGTCAGTGAGCATTGGTTAAAAGAAGAAGAAGTGGTGAGGCTAAACTTCAGTAACTTTTCTATAAAATCTACTTTCAGTAGAAAAACCAGTTCACACGGTGGTTCAATGCTCCTGACCAGAAAAAATTTCACGACTCTGGAACTCTCCAATTTGGTAGCTTTGTCTGTCGAACATCATTGCGAAATATCAGCACTTGAAGCAAAATCGTTGAGTACCATTTTTATTAACATTTATAGGCCTCCTTCTGGTGATTTTAATATGTTTATAGAAATAATGGACGAAATGTTAGATAACATTAACTTTTTAAATAATTATGTAATTTTATTCGGTGATTTTAATATTCTTTTTAATAGTGATTGTTTTCAAAAAACCCACTTATGTAATTTATTCTATGAATATGGTATAGAGCCTCCCGTCGAATTTCCAACTAGAGGTTCTAATTGTATTGATAATGTATTTACTAATTTAAATATTACTACTTGTCATGTAGAATCCACAAATACTTTGTTGTCAGATCACTTAGGTATTGTCCTAAAAGCTAGTTTACCCAGTTCGTTGAATAACTGTAACACTGTAAAAAAAATTAGTCCAATAACGGATAATGGTAAAGGAATATTATTCTCATTGCTGGAATTTGCTGACTGGGATTTTATTCATGACGCTTCTTTAGATATAAATTGTAAGTTTGAAAAATTTATTGATGTTATAAGTGATAGTGTGATCGTGCCTTCCCGGAAATTAAGGTGAAATATAAATCTAAAAACAGTATGGTTGTGAATTGGTTTGACAAAGATTTACTACTTTTAAAAAATAAATTACGGATTTTAGATGACATACATAAAATTGATCAGTCAAACATTTCCAGGGAGGCAAGGAATAAGTTTCGTAAACTATATAGAGAATAAATTAAATTAAAACGGATATTCTATTCTAAAAAATATATTATATATATATATTATGTATGATGATTGTATTTTATGTCATTTATGTTCTTTGTAAGCCCTCTTATTGACTTGTGTTATGACCAGTGTAGTGTTTAAACATTAATAAACATTATTATTATTATTATTATTATTATTATTATTATTATTATAAAGCTGTACTACCTCTACTCGTATCTATGGAATAAGCAACAACATTATTACTACCTATAAGAGAAACTACTATTATTATACAAGTAAAGAAAAGTTGTTCATTATCTGTGAGTGATGTGTTCCGAATCCCATTGTTTTTTCTTTTCGACTTATGAGCAAAAATTGATATTTAGCAGAATTCTTCAGTTGCAGTAATAAGTTTTTTTAATAAAAATCATAGATAGTTGCGATATTTTTGAAAAGCTAATTTTGTTTCCTTAATTGATATGTCTATTTGAGTTTACACTGTTTTTAAATATCTTTGGAAAAATATATTTTGTTTTTTCTTTGCAGTTGAAGACGACATTTTTTTCATCTTCAATTAAAACAATGTAACATACACTGCGGTTTTTATTTTACCAAACATAGCATTAACGCCATTAACACGCATAACGCTATTAATCCTATGTTCATTTAAAAAAAATCTAATCAATGCATAATTAGAATTCTTAAATCTTCTTAATTATACAGCGTGTTGGGTTATTGGACCACCATCATTCTCGTTTGAATGATAGTCTTTCAAATTTACCCAATCAGACCAGAGGCAAGAATTGTTATTGAGATAAGTAATCCAAGTGCTCTGAGAAAAAAAATTTACAGTTATTGTCAATATGACAAGTCTGATTGATTAACATCAGCGGTGTTCGTTTGTTGAGTTTATCTTAGACTTAGAGTTGTGAAAATAGAAAGAAAATACAATGTCCCTGACGACAAAGAAAGTTTTATTCGTGTCTGTAAGAAGACGTTTTTAGAAATTTCTGGAATAAGTCATGTTCGAATTGAGAAACTAGTTAAGAACTTTTTGTTAAAAACGGACTTACCAAGTGAGCGAAGAGTTGGAGATCGATAAAAAGAATGCCATTAAACTTTTTATGGAAGCATTTAAATGTTTGAAGTCACATTATTGCAGAAGTAAAACCTTTTATCGTTTGTAATTTACATGCGAGTTACATTAAAAAAAATGTATGCAATTTACTGCTCAAAAGTTGAAAACAACCTTCTGGTAAGTAGTTGTCCTACTTTCGCAATTATGTAAATCAAAATTATAATTTCGGTTTTGGTACTCCAAAAACTGATGTTTGTTCATGTCTGAGAATTTTAAAAACACCTTTAGAAGAGAAGAAGAAATTGGATGTTATTGTGGAACAAAGAGTACACAAACTTAAAGGTAAAGCTTTTTTTGATCTCCTTAAAACGGATGACAAAAGTGAAGAAAATTTTTCTTTTGATCATCAAAAGAACCTGGCACCACCTTAACTACCAGGCCAGGCTTGTTATTTTAGCCAGCAGTTAAATTATTATCATTTTGCCATTGTTAATAGTAGTTCTAAAGGAAAAGTAGATCCTGATAATGTGAGCTACCTTTGGTTGGAAACAGATGCAGCAAAAAATTCGAATACTATAGCGTCTGCAGTGTTCATTGTTTGAAAAACTTTAACTTTAAGGAAGCTAGTACAGCTATTTGCAGATGGCTGTGGAGGACAAAACAAGGATACCACACTCGTAGCTATGCTGCAGACATGGTTTCTTAATGATGCTCGAAAAACAATCGAACAATCTTCCTTGTCGTTAGCCATTCTTTTATGCCTCCAGACCGAGTTTTTGGCTTTGTTGAAAGACATTTGAAAAAAATATCTGTAACCGTTACTCCTGAGCAATACGATGAAGTAATAAAGAACATACGACAATCGTACAAATTGATCAATGGGATATTTTTGACTAGAAAACTGAAGTCAATAGTGCTCAAACGACCTGGATCGTGGCATTTTCAGTTTAGCAAATGCAAAAGATTTATCTTCAAGGAAAAAAAGCATGTATTAGTACGTGGGAAACCCAACTACCGAGCTGACATTGGAGTAGCCAAAGGAGTGTTTAAAAGGGGGCAAAATTACTTCTGTATTGTCGATAAACCCCATTCCTTGTAGAAGAGTCTTAAAAGATGATAAATTTACAATTGACAGACTTCTAACTGTGGACTTTGAGGAAAACTGGCAACAAAATGAAGATATTGGCCTATATAGAAAAATTCTCTTTGCATCAGCAGACGGTGGTAAGAACGAATTGGAACTCTTGGAAGAAGAAAGTGGTCGTATGTCAGATTAAAATGAGCAAAAAATTTAAGAAAAAAATTATGTCTTATTATACTACCTACCTTCTACTATGGCTAATAAAATGATTTTTGTAATCGTGGACATTCAGACTATAATTATTTACATCATGGCCTCCTTGATGTATGGAGACAACTTCGTTGTTCAGGCCTGGCGCATCATTAAGTTCGGCTGATTCTCCACTGGCGCTGCATTTAGCGGACTGACGTTTATTTGACAAATACCATTTTTGAGGTTAAAGACTAATAAATTTGAAAGATGTAAGTGTGCATTCGTGAAATACGTTGAAAATGTGAGGATAATTCTAAAGTTATGCCCTGAATGAACGTTTGGATAGTGTAACTTTTGCAGGAAATCATTTTACGATCATTAGGATTTTTTATTTTCAGCTTCAGAAGATATACAAATTATTTTAAGGTGAATTGATTGTTCATCGTTTATAAGTATTTTAAGCATAACCTACGGCACTAGTACGCAGACACAGATGCAGAGAAAACGATGTTTCAAAGAACCTTCCATTTATTATGCATACTCTATGGTTTTACCAATGGTTAAGGTTGAATGCGTTACAAATCTGTGATTTTTAAGACATGGCTTAAGTTTTCTGAAAGGTATTTGCAACCTTTTAACCAGCAGATATTTGCAATACATTGTTTAGGCAAATGAAACTATTTTGCACACGCGTATTTTCAAAACCTGCTATTGTTAATTTAGTTTTAGTAAAATGTGCAAAGAAAGTCGTTTTTTTCAAATGAAATGGTTTAAAAAAGCTCGATCCAGCGTTCTTCTGCTGCGTTACTCTCTGCTGGAGTGTCTCTGAACCGTCCGTTCCAAAGTCCCTGTCTGGACCTCTGCTCACTCTCAAGCACCGCTCGTGGATCACCAAACTCCCGAAAAAAATCTACTACTTTATAAATTTTTTTGAGTTTTTGTATTCAGAAATTATCAATTACATTGTGGTCTCTTTTTCACCTTCTCTTCTGCTGATTGTACTTGTTAAATTCATTTTTTTTTCGGATTTAACCTTACAAATGCTATTTGTCAGATAAACGTCAGTGCGCTAAATAGGGCGCCATCTACGGTTTCGAAAAAACCGTTGAAGCTTATCGATGCGCCAGGCCTGAACAACGAAGTTGTCTCCATACATCAAGGAGGCCATGATTTACATAAATATAATGCAAAGCTCACTCAATGATCGAGTTAATAGCAAAACTCACTCTTTGTAAAGCTAAATTCCTATTTAATCCCTGAAGGGTAATTTATACAGCCTATGATATTTCATTTTTACACTAACAATACAGCCACTGAAAGCAAAATCTACCCTAACATGTAATTACCAATTCACGAAATAATTTTTCGCAATTATCTCAAAAATGACTAATAGTCAAAGAGTGAGTTTTGCATTTAGACGGCTCATTATTCATGCGCTACAAAAAATAATAGCTATAGTCCGTCTATGTTCCGTTGAATTTTATGGTGCAATAGAGGTAATTAACTTTTTAGGATTTAAGTGTCAAATTTTGAAAATGAATTAGTACTACCAACCGGTATACTAAACAAAGCTATAGGCAACTACGTTTAAAAAAAATTAAGAGTATATCAAAACTACGTGTGTAATTTTAACAGGTAACCAAGCTCAACAAATAAAATATTTTTTTAATTTGTATTTTTTCAATTATATTTTCGATAATTTACTTAAAATTTGGAAAAAATTAATGAAAAAAAAATGAAAATTTTTGCTATGAAAACAAACTAATTATTACTGACCGTCTCGTTTAAAAAAAAGAAAGGAGGAAAACAGTGAAAATAATAAATAAGAACTTTGTAAAATGTTCTCTAGAAAAATTGTAGTAATTGATGAGTTTTGTTAGGTGGTACAATTAACACATGTATTTCTGATACACTCGGTAATAAATATATTTTCATAATTTAGTTCTTTTTTTTGCTGATGACGATTGTCAGTTATCGTAAAAAAAATCCTCATTTCCATCTAAACCGTAGCAAATATCAACGTTATAAATTTCACTAAACATTGTTGCAAAGTGAAAAACACCGCAGTGCACAAAATGCCATTTCCCACGCTAGAGATAACCGGGAAATAGCAACTAAAAGGTATAAATACAAAATAAAGTTTCATCGCAATTTTGTGCTTTGGAAGAAAAAAACATGAAATATTTCCTAAATTAAATGATTGAAAAGTTTTCACTATTACAACTCATAAGACCGGTTTATACAGGGTGTCTCACGAGGTAGTGCTCATATTTTAACCTTTTTTTCTAAAAACGTTTGTTGCAAAAGTATGGAATTATTTGCCTCCAAAAGTCCAAAAAAAGAAATTATATTTTTTATCTTGAAAACTACCTATTTAAATTTTCAAAATTTGGTATACATTCGTTATAGATAATCATTTAACAGTGCAAATTGTAAGTCTGTGGAACATTTCGAAAGTGGGACGCGAGAGCCCCTTGACAAAAATTGATTCATAACCATTTTGAAGACATTTAACAATAACATTTGCTACTCTGACAGGTTTGAAATCAAAGAACGTCTAACCGCGGAGATGTTCCAACAAAAGCGCGTGAACACAAAATTCGAAATTGGATTTTTATGAGTATTAAGTATTAAACAAAATGGTTTCTTGACAATTGGGTGTTGTTATAAAGAACATCCTCACAGCTTAGATTGTACTTCATTTTAAATATTTGTAACTGAGTCTAAACTGGTTAACAACTCAATTGAGTTATTCTTATATAAAAAAAATTGATGTTCAAATCGCATGAAAAAACATATCGTAACTTTTTGAGGGCCTTAACAAACGTATGTACCTTACGCAAAATTGGTACACCGTAAGTATTTTAAAAAATCGAGTTACTAAAAAAAGTATTTTTTCAAATGGCACCCTCCCACGGCAATATTTCGGTAAAAAACTATGCTCTAGAAATTACTTATAATTCAATAATATCGATTTTAAAACAGTGGTTTTCTGAAAATAAATTATTAAAGTTGAGTGCCGATCTCAGAACAAAGGTTTTTCGAACTTAACCGAAGTGGTTGCAAAAATACCATCTTTTCAGCCAAATTGGGAAAACCGTCGTAATATGCTCGTAATGCAACTTTAATAATTATATAACTTTTAAACAAAACACTAGTTCAAAAACAAAATTAATAAATTAGAAATAATTTTTAAAGCATAATTTTTAAGAACAAAATTGAGATACTAAGGTGTCATTTGAAAAAAAAATTAATAATTCGAAAAGAAAAAAAAATTGAAAAAAAATGTTCTTACAAATAATTACATTTGTAAAGTAGTTGATGACGTACTAATTAGTTTTTTGTAAGGTACGTAGTCGACGGAAAAAACGCTTTGTTCCATACTTTTGCCCACATTGTGTATACACATTATATTATGAGTTCAAACTTACCAAAACTAGAAAACAAAAAATTCTTTTGATGAAACAATATTTCTAAAATATAAGTAAGATAGTAATAGCATTACTGATTCACAAAGTGGATCCGTTTTGTAAATTTATGCCTAATTCTATTTTTCATTTCACTTAGGGATTTATTCTTGTGAAAAATATAATTTAAAAATTTAATAAGTTATTTGCATTAGGTGATTGCTTAGAGAGGCCTGATCTAGTATATGGTTAGCCAGTGAAGAAAAAAAACGAAGGACATTTACCTATTTTATAGAAAATTTATTCGCCTAGACCCCAAAAACAATTAATTTATGTTTAATTATAAGAAATAGAAATAGTTTTATTGGTATCTAAAAACAGTGTGTCATAATACAAGTCAATAAAATAAGAAACGTACAAACTAAAAAAAACAAACTTTTCACAATTCACAATTAAAAAATCTTTTACCTTTCATTTAAAAACATATAAGGGTAAATTACAAAAACTAGTTGGCAACATATTATAAAATTTAGTGCAATAATATCTTGGTCCAGTTTGGTTCGGTTTTAGGCTATTGAATTTTGGAATGAGCTTGTCACCAATACGAGTATTATAAGCATGGTTTTCAGAATGGTATCGAAAAGTTTGGGTATTTTGTTTCACATAAAGCAATGGTGTGTGGTAAAGAAGTGGTTACATATAATGGTAAAAATAGTAAAAAAATTCTTTGTATTAAACTTATTGATAAATAACTAATTTTAGGTAAATGATATGTGGCAACGTTGTCTAACAGTCATGATCGCAAAAGAATTTGAGCAACAATAAAAATAAATTATTTTTGAAACAGTTTCCTACGAAATAATTCCCAGTGTTGGCACATCTACACATTGTGACTTTTTGGATGAGTTTTAATTTTTTTAAATTAAAAAAACTGCTAAAATCTGACAGTTAATTTTAAAATAATTATAAAATATAACTTTAGGAATTTTTTCAACATTTTTCGCGTAATCTGCACTTGCTTCTCAATAACGTACCACTGAGTTGGTGCGCCAGTTTTTGAGCACTCTGTATATAATGATGGTAAAGTCAAAATTTTTTGACTTCGAAAATTAGATCTACAGCCTGCTCGATATTCTGAACCACTTATAATTCGCATTATTCGTCTCTGTAATGACAACAATCGATATTAATTTATGTCCTGGTCAAGTAAAAAAAGCTTGTGACTGTTCCCTAAAAACTGTTTCTATCACTTTGCAAATAGTGATTACATCTTTTGATGGTTTTGTTAAACCACCACTGGTTTTTCTGTTTACCAAACTTAAAGAACATCAAGATTCGGTCTTTTTGGTTGTCCTTTGTTTGATACATTATGTTCTCGCGTCTTTCGTTTTTTAGCTGCCAGTTTTATTAAATGAGAGTCAAAAGTTGACGGTGGTACATCGTTTATTAGATGCTTTCCACCAAACTGTAAAATGGAATCAGACTCTTGGAAATGCTTGCCACAAATTCGCGAACTCTCAGTCGGAATAAAATTGGCGCGCCTAAGGATAATTATCCATTTTTTCTAAGAGCAGGAGCTTGAAAAAATCTGCACAACGTGTAATTTTAATCTAATGCAAAAAATAATTGTGTTAATATTAACGAATGAAATGAAACACTGCCTTTCGTAGTAGAAAAACAATAGAAAAAATTATTTATTACAGGAATAGATAATTTTATCTACGACGACTGTATACCAAATTTTATAAAAAATAGATTTTAGTAGTTTTAAAGATAAATAATGTAATCTGTTAAGTTTTGGAGGCTAATATAATTCTTCAGAGTAGTGTAGCTCAGCTCCCATCTTTTGTAGCTTAGTAAATATTTAATTAGTAAAGTTGAATTTTTGATATTTTATAGAAATTATTTATACTCTAGGGGTCGGCTTACAGAAAGCGAAATTAAAATTTAATTCCGAATTAAGCTAATACGACATTAAGTTGTCATTTAAAATGCATTAACAAATGTTAAGTTAATTTCGAATTAAAATTTGATTGCAGTAAAAATGTTCTCTAAGACGCATTTCAAGAAAATATTTTTGAATATACGATTTGTTCCAAAAAGTCTGTAGATAAATTGCAATCACGTAGGTACCTTAAATATAATGTCATCAAAAAATCTGTTTCTATTTTTAATAATTTTTAAAACTAAAGGTGGAAAATCGATTTTTTTGGTTTTTATTTTTTAACCATAATCCTTGAACCGAATGGAAAAAACGCAAGAAACATGTAAGAAGCTAAAAACGTATTCTATTGAACACAAAAAAATAATAACATGTCATTAAAAAAATATTATTATTACGTCATACCTTTTTGACATATGTTCTAGAGGGACGAGTCGAATTGGTTCCCAAATTCGGTAATACTCTCTAATTATAGTCGAATTGATTCTCGGAGATGATCGAATTAGTTCCCGTCGGTCAAGTAGGTCAGATAAACGGATTAAAGTATTATGATAACAGTAATGGAATTTTATGTGTATGAATAAAGCCACAAGTTCAAAAACGGAATATTCAGGTAAAATCCATAGCAGAATCTCCTCGCTAAGTTGAAAAATGTTAAAATTGTTTTTGTAATTTGTCTCCATTTTGATGCTTTAACAGTATAAGGGTGCACAGAATTTAAAATTTAGAGCAAATGACGTAAAACCAAACAAGAACTAGAACTATAGAGCTAGAACCACATTTTTTGTTTTATACTTGACACATATCTAAGTTCTCTCAAACTTTTTTCTCGTAGCACATTAAACCCTTTCTGTGAGAGTTCAATCTTTAGTGCCCAATGTAATCGAAAAAAAGGAAATGCAATGGCAAACGCAAATTAGTAAACTGAGAACGATCAGAGCAAAATAAGCTTATCTGCAAAACATTTTACGAAATTTACAGAGCTTTAGGCTTAAAAAATAACATTGTCCTTTTTTTAAATAACCAGTTAACCACGAATAAAAAAAATTTGTTATTGGATATCGTGCCAAGAAAATAATTATTTGAACATTTCTACCAGCTTTAAATCTAAAATATAAAAATATCTTTGACTTAATACTTTCTATCTACATGCTTATGCGGGAGCCAATTCGACCCACACCCTGGAACCAGTTCGACCAACACCTTTTACAGAACTATACTTATAAAGATTAACGGAAACCAATTCGACCACGACCTTTCTAGAGTATAAATAACGTAGTAATAACATCTACAAAATATCAAAACACTAACGTTAATAACAACTGAGCTACAGAAATGGAAGCAGGGCGGGACCACCTTGTATATTAAAATGTTTTTAGAAAAAAACATTAAAAAAATTAGGCCAGTTTATTTTTAATCTGTAATCCATCGTTATAATATGTGCACTACCTCACGAAATATCCTGTAGAAAACTTTTAATTTTAATACGTTGTCAAAAGTTGACAACAACAACGCAAATGAAGCAACCAAATTGGTTCCATTTGGTCACGTGACCGGTTAATCAGACATTTTATTAAACACTATTTAAAAAAAGATCTGGAAAATAAATCCGATGTTACTTATCTTAAAAACCTACAAAGACTTTCAAAAAATGCAAACTTGCTTAATTTTTACCACTAAATGAGCTACTAAACCGCTAAAAATAGAAAAATAATTCTTGAACGTAATTTAGTGCTTTGTGAGAAAAAAAAGTTATGCATTATTTGCTGAATTAATCCTCCGTTGTACGGGTTGGTTCTGTAAGACCCAGACCATGATACTTTCGTTGTATACAGGGTGTTTCACATACATAACTTTATGAGGCTTGCGTCTAATGTTCGCACCCAAATATACAAGTCACAAAACACTAGATACAAACAATACACATTTAATTATTTAATTTAGAAATTTGGAAACCCATAACAAACAAACACTTATCACAAACAATTATCATGTGTTCTATCATGATTCTATTCTATTCTATTTATCGTAATCAAACTAAAAACATTGTAATTTTTCGAAGAGGCAAACAAACTAGAAAAGATTATCCAATTTTTCAAAATTTACAATCGAGTTCGTATTGGAATATGTATTGTTGGTGGCATTTTACAGGCACAGGCCTCGTAAAATTATGTGAAACATCCTGTATCAGTTAATTTAATTGGACACATCAGTTTTTAGATGGTACAAATTAATTCCAAAGCCCTTCTTGTCTGGAGGACATTTGGTTCTATGAGACCGAACCCGTACAATCATGTAACTTTTATTTTATGAAATAAGTAGTTCAAAAAGAAGGTATCGAAAGAGAATTAGGTAAATTTATACAAATATTTATCAGATCAGACAATCGGATGATCCACACCTATTAAGACAAAGCACTCGAGAATCAGCAATTAGTGTGACCAGAACTGCGGAGAAACAGCGCCCAGATTTATCTGAAAATATTTTAGTTGTTTGGGTGTACTTAGTGGCCACGGCGTGGCGTGCTATGTTGATTGGGATAGAAAGTGAAATTTGAAACCCTTGAATTTTTGCCTAAATATTTTTATGGCCATTGACGTTTTCAGGAAGGGTCAATTTTATTAAAAAAAAATGGTAATGGTACATTACAAAATGTAGATTTAAAGATAAATAAAAATAAAATAAATGCGTGTCTAAATTTTAACAGGTAACATAACCTAACAAATAAAACTTTTCTATTTGTAATTTTTCAATAAAAATTTTGAAAAATCTACTTAAAATTTGGAAAAAGATAACATGCTGAAACGTGTACCCGCCTATGGGTAGAAAAATAAAAAACGAACTATTTTCGTTGTGATAGAAAGAGACAATTTTAACAATTTAAAACAACAATAAAAATTGTTGCAATGAATACAAACTAATTATTAAACACTGACCAGCTCGTTTGCACAAAATAAAAGAGGAAAACAGTAAAAATTATAAATAAGAATTTTGCAAAACGTTATGTAGAAAAATTGTATTTGATGAATTTTATTACGTGGTAAAATTAACACACGTATTTGTGATACACGCTGTATATACCAAAAATGCAATGCCCAATAAAAAATCCTAAAATTCTTAATAATTAAGTGATATTATATGAGAAAATCACAACACTGATCTACAATACAGCATGTTTTCGAAGTTGAGTCGTCCCTTTTAAGAAGTGCTAGCATGGTTTGTTCTTAAGAGTTTCATAAACAAGTTATGGAGCTTTTTCGGATCGTTGAGACAGCCTAAGGTACTGAAGAACAGTTGAGAAATTCAACAAATTTCTCTTATAATCTCGTTAAAATGCAACTAAACTGTTACATCGTGCAAGAAAAAAATTATTATCAAAGCTTTTTTCGGAATTGAAGACAATGGAGAATTTTAAATGGCTATCATTAGTAATATGAAGGTGAAGATTTTTTAAAATACACAATGAGCCTGTTTCTGAAAAACGCCAAATAAGTCGCCAAGAGTCTGAGACTAATCGAAATTAATATGAAACTTATCAGCTAGACACTTACGTCAACGGTTTCATATTTTGCGACATAAGCAAAAGCAAGTTTTAACATGCAATGAGATTTTTCGTACAGTTTGCCACATATGAAATCATTTTATTATTCCTATGATTTTTTCAATGTTTTTTCATTACAAGTAATAATGTTTATTAGCTGTAAAATTTGAAAATTGTAAAGAGCCTAATAGTTATGAATTTAAATATTTCAAGAAAATCTTTAACGCACTCACTAATATCCCGTAGATTGAAAATCGGAGTTAATCAAAAATTAATGTGAAATGTTTTCACAAAAATAAAGTCATTATTTTTTAAAAGTATGATGGATGACAAATTACCCGCAAAATCTGCCAAGCACAAGCAAGCAAGCACATGCAAGCGCGGCCACCTACCTTTCCTTATGAGGTTGTGAAAACTCAGGGAAAAAGACACAAATAATTAAGCACCGAAATGTTCCAGAAAACAACTCCCAAGATTATGCCCGTTCACGAGTAAAACCCATCACTTCGCTCTCACATCGCACTGTTATACTCCCGAACGACGCGAACTCGCAAACAAAGAATATAAAGGTTAAGAAGTGACAGCGCCGTGTTATTTTGAGGAAACAAATTAATGCTGATAGCGCTACGTGCGGTCGGGTGAGAAACTAAATCCACCATATTGGAAATTGAAAAACCGCGCGCAATTTGAACATTGCGTATTTTATGTATGTACTCTTATTAGTTTGCATTACTGGTTTTATACAAAAATTGAATAAATATACCCAAAGTTTGTATATAAAACCTGTAAAATTATTATCACTAAACACGGGACTAACAAATTTACACTATTTAAAAAAAAAACGGTTTTATTAATTATAGTAGTGCAAAATACATTCTAAAGTAAAACATATTGTGTAATTTTCTCATGCACAACTTAATTTTAACAGTCCACAAAACTAGCACTTTACTTTTCTGTTTTATAAAACACTTCCAGTCTCACATAACCTTCAAAGTGCACTTTACGAAGGTACAGGAGGAATTTGAAGGCATATACACTCTGACTTCTTTCCATTCTTGAATAATTGCGTTCCGTGATGAGGCAAACGCGTTTTTCACACAAGAACCAACCTAAACGACAACATGCTCACGACCACACATGACACACAAAAACATTATTTTAAATAAACCGTCAATGTCAACCGTTTTACAAAACTGCGCATGCTAATTGTGCTTTATGCCTTATATGGGTTGACATTGTTGACAGTCCAGGGTGAGCACATAGCGCGAAATTTAAATCATGTTTCCTCTTTCTCTATGCAAGCGACACCCCCGTGCTCGCAAATGAGCAAATTTTAGGAGACGTGATGGGCGATGGGAAGAAGTGGGGGGGAAGGTTGGCGAGAAGGGATCGGTCAAGACTCAAGACCTAGACCCTAGAGTCTAGACGTTCTCACGTTATTGCCAATTCAAAAAAAAAACAGGGCCGGACTAGGCATCGATTGATCTAAATACAGGGCCGAACCAAGCCTGAGTATAAATACCAAAAATTGAGCCCTTATTACTCTGATTATTCTCTAAATAATTCTGTTATTCTTTTACAATTTATAGTAAAATTTTTAACTGGAATAAAATTCATAACTTGGATATAGACGATTTTTGTGAAAATTCCTTAAACAACTCAATTTTTGTTTTATTCTAGGACATTGACAAAATTCATGGTTTTTCTCTTTTGTAAGGGAGATTTGACAACGGTAGCCAGCAGCCGACCAATTGTCGAAAAATATTGAAATCCGCGAGAGCGGTGCAACGAGTCAGCTGATCGATTGAGGTGTCATGGCCGCCCCATAAAATTTCCTCACAGTAGAAATGTCAGATTATTATTTTTAACAGATTTAGAGCAATTTTAAACAATCCAATGGAGAACAAATTGATAGTTTCTGGTGGGTTTTCTTTCCTCAAAATGTGTCGCTGGAATGTTTAACAGATTTTTTTTCTTATACTAGAAACTCTCAATTTGTGCTTTATTTCACTTCAAAAAATTTCAAATGCCCTTTTGCAAGAACTTAAATGGGATACAAATACAATTTGATGTTTTTTTAAACAAATTCAAAAACTTTCTAAACAATCCATTTGATTGTGAATTGGGTAATATGATTATTTTAGAAAAAAAAAGATTTGGATTAAGATCTGTATAAAGTATAAACCATATAAACTCAGGAGGTCATTCACGAAGCTCGACAACGCGCGATTGTATTAGATAAGTTGCAATCGTCGTTAGGATAATTCACGAAAAAGTTGCAAGCTAGTATACATAGCAACCGTTAGAAAAAATTCATCAAAACTTGCAAATACTTGCACATGTCAGATAAGCATTTGTATTTTGCGGTATCTCATTTCCAAAGTAATTGTAAGTTAAATTTTTCAACGATTTTTCAATTTAGTATCTTGTTATTTAGAGTAGGTAACACGTTTTCAAGTATCAATAATTTAAAATTTTAGTTAATTAATTTAAATGGCTTTTATCGTGCCCGCTGTTGCCGAAATTTTTGACGATGATAAAAATGCAGGAAACACAGAAGTCAGAGAAAGTTTTGATATAGGCCGTATTTCAAATTTGAATCTGTATCGAAGTACAAGAATAACAAGGGAAACATTCTATCATATAAAAACCTAATAGACAGTAGTCTTAGGAGAAAAACACATCGCTCCAAGGCTTTAAGTGTAGACGTGCCAATTTGCGTTGCGCTTCAATTTTTGGCAAGTGGTGGTTTATAGTGGCTAGGAAACACTGCAAAAATTTCACAGGCTTCCGATAGCAGAATTATTAAAAATACAATTGGTCCTCTTGTGGAATTAGCTCCACAGTTTGTAAAATTTCCTACAGTAGGAGAATATCCTAAATGTGAAGCAAAAATTTTATGAAATTGGACAAAGGGCGAGATTTCATGCCGGTTTTCCCAATGTCTTAGGTGTAATCGATTGTACGCATGTACGTTTACAAAAACCAGCTCAAAATCCAGAACAATACATGGATAGATTTTTTCGTCATAATATTAATGTACAATTAACTTGTGGACCAGACCTCAAAATTTACAATGTATTTGCTGCATATCCTGGTGGAAACCACGATGTTGGCGTAATAGCGCTCTACGCACATCTCTTACTGAGGGTTTTGTTCCCGATGGTTGGCTTCTGGATAGGTTTCATAATTTTAAAAAGAATAATATACTATTGACAAAAAATATATACAGATTGACCCAGAAAAACTGAGTCTGTGGCAACAGATTTGAAAGTATTTTTGCTCGTAATTTGCAACACTGTAACCGAATTTGATTTCTCTCGACAATTAGTTGACGTACAACCCCACAAGATTGTTAAATTGTTGTTCACTGGAAGCTTACTCCACTGGTATCCTTTAAAATTTACATCCAGTGTTGCCAACAAACTCCATATTTCTGAATCAGTCTGTATTAGGCGATTCTGGATACTCCTTTGGCAAATCCGAGATCACAGGTTGAAGAAAGAACTTTATAACTTTGTTCACATTGCAACGCGAAATCCTATTGAAAGATGTAACAAAGTCTTAAAATCTATGTCTAGGTGCCATAACTGGAGGTGCACTTGTCTATAGTCCAAAAAGAGTACGGGCCTTAACGACAGCATGTTGTGTCTTATGTTGAACGTGGAGAACTTTGGATGTAAAAGACGACATAGTAGCTGCAGAATATGTAGGTAGCGATGTATGTAGCACCTGCGGCTGTTTAAATTATTGATGAAAATGTGCGAACTCGCTTAATTAGGGACAGATTCACTCGTAAAATTTTTCTGTTAATATTCTGTTATAAGTAAACTATTAAAACTCAATTTAACTATACAAAACTGGCTACTTCAAACATGTTTTTAGGGCCGGTTTTACTAATAAAAAATCAATTTAGTAGTAAAATAAATCCACAGCAACGATTATTATAATCATAATACCAAATGATTATTTTTATCAGTTCATTAAATTTAACTAAAATTGGTTAGTTAGTTGCATAGGTTAGCTGATTTCATAGATTATAATTAATCTATGAAGTTAAGCAGCACTGACCCCGGTCATACCTTGGATGACGGATAATGTAATGCCAAAACATCGCAACTGACTCGTCTTTCGGAGAAGACGTTACGCCGTTGGTCTCGGTCATTACTAGTTAGTGGTCGTTAGGTCAGGTTGCAGATGCGACCTGAAAACTCTGGCACTTGGGTTGTGGCATTACTACCATACGCATATTTATTTGTTTTTTTTAATAAAATTGGTGAAACCGGGCCAAAATTCTGTTAATATTTTATTGTAGGTAAACTAATAAATCTTAATTTGACTGCAAAACTAATTCGAATATTTTTTTTCTTGTAACTGAGGTTTTTTCTTCTTTATTACTAGCATTTCTTCATTTATTTCTAACTGCCTCTCCATTATTGATTTTATGTCGTTCACCTCCAAATATATCTTCTCTAACACGTTATTTGTGTTAGTAGTAGTATCCAGTAAACTCCTTTTTAAATTAGTTTTCCGATTTTGTGTTTGCTGCCTGGCTAGTTTTATAGGTGGTATTTGTGGTCCGGTTAAACCACATAGAATCGACGATTCATGGTTTTCTAATTCGAATAACACTATGTCAGCAATAATAGGACTAGTAAGTGAGTCCATTGTGCAACCAAAAATCTGTTTATGAATGATACCATCAAATGTAAAAAATGAAGAATTCAGAACGAATTTTAAAGTGTCTTCTGTTAACAATATCAATAGCCAAATCAATCGGGATATTAGTAAAAAGCGAAATGACATCACATGAAACTAAACTATAATTATTGATTATAACTTTTAAGATCAGTAGCTGTAATTTCATAATTAATTCGAAAGTGTTTTTAATATTGTAGTTAACATAAGTTAACATAATAAATTTGTATCTCCAGATGTTTTAAAATATAACTTTAAAAAATTTTTCAACATTTTTCCCGTAATCTGCACTTGCTTCTCAATAACGTACCACTGAGTTGGTGCGCCAGTATAATTAAAACCCTGTATAATTAATTACTGAAGCAAGAGATAAGATCAGTCATTTTATTAACATAGTCAGATTTATTTATTAATACATTAACCTTACATTTTTCAGACCTAACAGGTAAAAGTATATTAAGTATCAAGAAGGGTAAGGATATTTTACCGATCGAAGACAACTGTTTGGAGAAGCGTAGCGACGACACCAATTATTCTCTTAGATCGGCAATCCTTAACGTTCGTGATGATTATGGCGTATTTTGTACGATTCGTAAGTTTTTTTAAAGATTTATTAAATAATCTCAAAATAATTGTCAAGAGAGCAGGTTATGGCTACCGGTTGTTACGTCCAAGGCGTCGACAAAATTACTTACCGACGTCTTTCGACGTAGCAACTAGTAAACACCACGTACTGAGACTGTGAGACTTGGGACTGTGAGACTGTGAGACTTGGGTGCCAAACGCAAGATACTGCACAGATCGAAAAAAAATATAAACCATTTATGCACAACATCATTGTAAACATACTTGCAAAAATGAAACCCGATACTAACAATAGCAACCTTTAGAAAAATTTGTTTGAGAACGAGATTTTTTTGGACTCACCGCTTTCAAAATTTGTTTGCCTGTTGGTGGCGCCCCAATGATTTCCGGTTGAAAATTGTTGTCGATTTTGAAATATGTATAAAAGTAAAAAAAGTGTAAAAATACATATTTTTTTGATTTGAAGTTTGATTCTGACAATCCCTATTCTGTCAAAGTCAAAGTCTTTATGTAAGGTATGAATATTAAATTATTATATTTGTTAGTTACATTACTGTTGTAGACTTATTTTCACTTGAAGAAAAGAAAAATTATACCCTTGAAACGTCATTTAATGGATATCTCAATAAACTCTCATTTTATTTATAACCTTTTTCATATATCAATATTGAGTCAAAGAAACCAACTAGTTCAAAAAAAACAGCTTTAGCCCCCTCCCCCTCCACAAGCTTGCCCCCTACCCTACCCCCGGGGACTTTTGATATATGTTTACCCAAATGTAAAGGCAGCGTTTAAAAAAAACTCTAGAAATTTTTTACACCGACCGCCGTATTTTTGTCTAATTTGATTGAGCTAATTAAGGAGAAACAGATCTAATCTATATACAGCGTGGTTCAAAAAGATGTTTCCAACTGTTAGGGTCAGTGTTGTTCCAGTTGGTACTTTCGTACCAAATTTGGTACTTTGTTTACTCGGCAGGTACCTTGGTACTCCCAAAGACAATTTGGTACCTAAAATGTTTAGTGTGTATTTATTAAATATTGAAATAAAATTTAAAAGTTATGACGTCGATTCTTCCTGAAACCGTATAACTGGTTTGAAAACTTGAAGCTCAAAAATTTTGTTATTATGTTGTCTGTCAAGTGTCAATACTATCAATCTGTCATCTGTCGTAAACTGTAAACCCACACCAGGACTCAGGGCACAATCAGCAATATGTCTGCATAAGTAAAGTAAATGACAGTCAGGCAGAATAATTAGGCTATAAGATCGCTAAATCGAAGTGGAGCGTGGTGGAGTGAAATAACAATGGACAAGTAGGCCATGTGAAGCATAGTACTTCCAATTTTTTACGAAAATGCATCTTCAAGGTTTTTAGTCAGAACTCCAATTGATTTACAAAAGAAGATGAATTCAACAGATACAGAAACACCCATCATGGCTGGAAAGGAACGGGGAGAAAATTCAGAAAATAAAACGGCGGACAGTCAGAGGTATAAATTTTTTATGATTTTACGGTACGGCTTAGACTTTTATTTTAAACATTTTTTTTTGTGATGATGTGGATATGGATATTTATGAGGATCCGGAAACAGTGCAAGAAGAACTTGTGAAAAAAGACAAGAATAAAAAAAGTATAATCACAAATTTAGTGAGAAGTGGCAATCTTTGTACGACTGGGTTGTAAAACACGAAGAAAATGGAGCATTGTGTAAAATTTGCAATGTTAAAATAACTGGCAGCGTTTCACATCTCCGACGTCACGATAT